>NC_142200.1:50122316-50423680 GCF_049639895.1 Pseudopodoces humilis
ACCATGAATGCTTGATTTTTACAAAGGGCTTCAGCTCTTCTTCCACCTCAGATATCGCATTATACAAGTAACATTTTCTATTTCCACAACATTTTTGAAAAAGTACTTTATCTAGAAAAACAGTCTCAAAGTGAAATGCAATGACCATTCACATCATAATGAGTATATAGATTGTGCTGTCCGCATACTTCTGGTTGGAATAATTGCTAAGTAAAGGTGGTAATTAAAGTTCTTTTTTCTTTCCTTTATCTTCTAATTTTTCATGGTTCTTCTGTATAGAAAACCTTTGTCTCCTCCGGAACGTTGCCAGCAGCTTCCATTCCTTAAAATTCAGCCTCATTTTTGCTGCTGTTCTGCTCCACACACAGCAAGAATGCTCTCCTGTCAGCATCAGAATGCTCATCCTGAAAGCAGTGTAAGGTGCCCCTCTCTCCCCAGCACTTGGGGATGTCTCCTCCTGCCATTGCAGCTTTTCCAGCCAGTTGTGCCTGGTCTGCCAAGGACTGGTTGTGATCTGCAGGCTGCAGTGACTTAGGACAGTTCTGTAGACCAGCTGTCACGCAAAGAGCTCGCTTTTTTTCACCGGACATGCTTCTTAATAAACATCTTATATGAGAGCACAGCCATAAACTTGATGGGAGTCAAGAATAGGAATCCTGTATTTTGTGAAACCGTGCTTTTGCTAAAAAAGAGTATTCTGCTGTTCTGACCTAAGTCCTGATACTACTCCCTCTTTGCTCTTCTCCAGTTTGCATCTTTGTGCAGCGTGTGATTTTCTCTGCTTTCTTTCCATAACTTCTGTAATTATCCACTGCTCTTTAAACTAAAAATCCAGCTATTTATGAACTATTTTGTCTATTTTCAAGAAAGCAAATGATACTAAATTTTTAAATACACCTTTTTCTGATATTGCTTAATAATTTGGTTCAAGATAAAAATTAATGTACTGACATGGCTTTACATAAATTTTGGATATGCAGATGTTTTTTGAAGTGAAACAGCAATCATGTTGCCATATGGACTGCCAGACTTAAATGCATATAAAAATATATTTACACAGGAGTGAGATATCTTCAGATAACTGCTAAATTTCTCTCCTGGTGAGACAAACAGCTACATCTAAGCCATAATGTAATATTTAAGGAATATACAAGATAACCATAAGAGAGCTGAAATAGATATCGACATTGTTTGTGCAATTCTGCAGCTTTATCAAGAAACAATAAAATTCTTTAATTCTTGCAATTAAATAAAAGAATTCAGCATTTTTAGTGATGTCTGTGGTACTGTCAGGCATTTTTCTGCCTGTTACATTTTCATAGTGGCATTTGTATGTACAGTTCTCTTTATAATGATTTCTGGGTGTTACAGGGGGAGCTCTCTATTAGTCAGTGGTTTTGGTAGATTGCCTTCAGAATGTTTCACATGCTCTTCTTCATTCTTCCTTAAAATAAATGGAGAAAGTTTAAACCAGCTATTGGGAATTTTCTTTCAGGATATTCTAGACAGTGCCTTAGGCAAAAAAAAAATAAAAAAATGTGTATATATATAGAACAGCCGTCCTACACATATTTCTTTTGTCTCCATAGTATTGCTATATTCATTTTGTTGTCCATATGTTTCTGTTTTGACTTAAGAGGTAGTTTTCCTGATCATTATGTAGAACTATTTCTGTTTTTAAAAATTGATATGAGTTGCAGGTTCTTTTGAGTCCAATGGGTTTACTTGTTTTAATTTTAGGTAGCTTTTCAGCTGCACTTAGAGCAAAATTGTTTCAACAACATGCAGTCATGTAGGTAATTGTATGACCTGCTGAACATACTGTAAAAAATAATGTGGCTTTAGTTACAAACATTAGGCTTCACCTTTTTCAGGAGATTCTAGCAACATCATAAACAACAGGACTGAATCTTGAGTCATTTGTTCATGCCTTTGAAAACTGTAGATGGAATTATTGCCTTATTTTATGTGAATTCATGGGGATTACTTTTGTATGGACCATGATTAATGCTTATGAAGCTGCCAGAAGCCTCCTAGGGTTTGTACTGCCAGTTGTACCTAACTTCTTCTATGTGTTTTTAATCTTGTTACTGCAAATTCATCTAAAGAAAATTTGAATAAGTGATTTAGCATAAACTTGTAAAAATGTATGCTTTAGACTTCCCTCTGCTAGAAAGCAAAATCACCATAATAATAGGTTCAAATTTTAAGCTTTATGTTTGTGATTTTAAAGCCCTCTTACAAATATGTAAGGTGGCATTGCACAGCATGTATAAACACTACCTGGTTTTGTCTTTTACCTACAGCATTGACGTACAGTGCTTCCCTCCAGTGACAGGTGACATTCTGAGCCAAAGCCTGATTCAAATAACCAACCTTTGTCTTTATTCAGCTGCTTTTTCATAAGCTCTGAATCTGCTAAGCTGAACAGTCAACTAGTACCAAGAAAAGACTTTCTGATGAGACATTTGGCACTTCTGCTTCTTAACAGGGAGTCTGGTTAACTCAAAGAGTTCGCTAAATGCCTCTACATGCTGTAGGAATAACCAAAGGTTTCCATCATCTTTGAGGTCCTTCATTATCCAATTATATGTCTGTCTGCGGTGGGCCCCCCACGCTTCCTGTAGGCAGCTGAAAATAGCTGAAGCCTCTCTTCCAATCTCCACTTCCTGCTGCATTTTGCCAAGGGCAGTGGAGAGAAATGAAGAAAATCAAAAGTGTGTTTCCCTGTTTGTGTCAGACAGCAGCTTTTACTACACCTGTCACTCGGAAGATGAGACAGGATGGGAGCTCTTGGGATGCAACTAAAGCATAGGACATGTCATAATATAGGGTGTATGCGCAGGGATACATGATAGTGCTATATGGTGAACATTTCTCCCAGGGCATTTGCATGCTCAAACAGAACCCTGAGTGAGAAGGATGATAGGATATCATCCTGAATATTGATAAGAGGTTAAACTTAAATGTTCCAATCTCTTGGTGTTAGTGGAAGTGTTGTATTTTGACTTTTGGTGACAATTCAGTATTTGATGGGAAACTTGAGAACGCGTGAGACTTGTCTGTGTTAACTGTTTTCACCTACCAGGAGTGTGTCACCCATGCTCCTGTTAAACTAAGGCAAAACTTAAGGCCTTTGCTAACTTATTTTCTCTAATGGACCTCAGGTATGCCTGTGAGCTTTTTGGGTCTCCTTGCTGTAGGTGGGATCCCGCACACAAGGGATCCTGTGCCCCATATGATCCTGTGGGGAATTGCTGTTCTGCAGCATGCTGGAAAGGGCAGAGGATACATTTCTTCTGAACTCGCAGATCTTTCTTCAGTGCATTGGGCTTCAGAAGTTTTGCTATGACAGCCACATATCATGGCTGTGCAGTGGCTGAATTCACTCGTGAATTCAGAGAGAAAACTACACTTGGGCTTACAGAAACATTTTTCTTATTTTAGCTCGTAATTGAAACCAGATTTTCTCCAGGGATAGTCTTGCCATATTGAACAACTGTAACACTTCCAAAAATTTATCTTTTTTGTTACTGGCAGAAGCCAGTGTTGGAAGTTTCAGATCAGTGAGTTAAATCAAGAATGCTTTTGTACCATGCTAAACATTATTATAAAAATTAGCACTGAAGTGGTTCCTTGCTGTTGCCTGCTGAGTTTTTTCTTCTGTCATAAGCAAAGACCACAGTATGAGGGACCAGTCCCTCCAACCCCCGTTCACCTGTATTCTTTATGATAGTATTAGATATTCAGTTCAGTTCAGTGAAAGGGCTGAAGTGAATTTACATATTCTGAGCTGTCATGTGAGCACCCTCTGCTTTAACTAGTAAAATAAAGATTTTTTTTTTGTTTTGATGGTGTGGTATTTTCCCAGTTAGGAACGACTCTTGTATTAGAATACTTGTAAATATGAATTAAGGTAGTGAAATCTTCAATTAAACAAAGGGAAAGAGAAGTTCTAGTCAAAATATTCTCAGACATCTAACAGTAATTTGCTTTAAGGCTTCTTGTAAGTTCTGTCCATGGAAACTCCTGTTTAATTTAATTCTTAATTAAAATCATTACTCTGTGGCATATCTAACTAATTGTTTAGCAAGAGTAAAAAATGTCTGTGTCTTAATAATTTTCCAGACTTAACGAGCTGTAGTTATCGGAAGAAAGATATTCTTTCTTGGGTCGTTCCTTTTCATATGTCTTGAGTAGTCTTTTGTAATTTTAAAAAATAATATTGTTTTAATTACCATGGTTACATGCTGCTAGTGCTGATATACTTTGAAACGATTGCTTTCTGCTCCAATACTTAATGCAGTGTGAATTCATCAAAAATTAAACACAAAAAAAAATTCTATAGTGCGAAATTTCTTGTTTATTTTAGGCTGCTATCTGTGGAGGCCTTGATACTGTGTTCTTCATCCAGGGAACACTCACTGTACCTGAATGCAACTGAAAATACACAATGAATTCTGCCAAACTAATCTGTGGTGGGCTGACCTTGGCTGGCTCTGGCGGCCTGACACGTTGCTCTCTCAATGCCCCTCTCCAGCAGGACAAGGGAAAAAATAGGATGGGAAAGGTCATGGATCAGGGTAAAGAGAAGCAGATCTCTTGCCAACCACCATCAGACACAAAAAAGACTCAATTTGGGAAGAATGAATATGTTTTTTTGTGATTTGAAATAGACTTGAGTCATGAGAAACAGAGAAATGGAAACAGTGAGATTACCTGTCCTCAGAGCCGTGTCCTGCAGTGTATTGGTTGGGGCCAGCTGGAGTTACCATCCCCAGAGGTATTTAGAAGGCACGTTGATGTGACATTTGGGGATGATGTTTAGTGGTGGGCTTGGCAGTGCTGTGGTTAATGTTGGACTCAGACTTAAAGATCTTTTCCAAACTTAACATTTCTATCATTCTATTTTATGATTCTATAAATATCGAAGTACTTTGCAAACAGAGGATTTAGTTATTCAGATCGGTGGTATTGAATGGGATTTCTGTGATCTTACAGTGACAAGTACCTAAGTCAGAAACTGAGCTGAGGTTTCAAGTCCTCCAGTACAGGTAGGTATCTTTCCACTGAAAGTTATTGCTGTGGATAATACTGATCCACACAGACTTCAGCCAACGGATTGGATACGGCAAACAAGCTTTTGTGGACTTGAAGTCTCTGTTGTTTTGTCTTTCTGTGGATTTTTTTTTCCATTTTGTCTGTGTGGTTTAGCTTGGAGATCCAGTCAGGAAAACTTCACAGGAGTGTTTGCATCTACTCTGCATGGGTGCCATGTGACCTTGTGCGCTGTGTGCCGTTTTGGGCACCACAATGTAAAAAAGATACTGAGCTGTTATGGAGTGTCCAAAGGAGGGTCGCAAGGATGGGGAAGGGCCTGAAGGGGAAGCCATAAGGAGAACATCTGGAGTCTATTGGTTTGTTCAGCCTGGAGAAAGAGGTGACTGAGGGGAGATCTCATTGCAGGTACAACTTCCTCGTGAGGGGAAGAGCAGGGACAAGCACTGATCTCTGCTCTGTGCTGACCAAGGGAACGGCCTGAAGTTGTGTCAGGGGAAGTTTAGGTTGGATATCAGGAAAAAGTTCTTCACTGAAAGGTAGTTGGGCACTGGACCAGGCTCCTCAGGGAAGTGGTTGCAGCACCAGCCTGGCAGAGTTCAAGAAGCATTTAGACAATGCTCACAGGCACACAGTGTGACTCTTGGCGTGTTGCCTGCTGGGCCAGGAATTGGACTAGATGATCTTTGTGGGTCCCTTCCAACTCTATGTTTCTATGATCTGGTACAGCAAGATCAGTTAATATTTATACCTTATTAATGGCTGCTTTCTGTTTTTGTAGATTACCTATTGGAAATGGATTCTGAATTTTACAATCCTTACTACAAGTCAATGAAATTATTTATTCCTACAGAAACAGTTTAAAATGCAGTTGTGCTATTGTACTGGCAGGCTTAAATAAACATAAACCAGATGCTCAGTTGTGAAGAAATTTCTGGTTTAAGTTGGTTATACATTATACGAATATTTCTAGATTTTCTGTGGATATATATACTAAATCCAGCAAACCATTTCTATTTGCATATAGATTCCTGACAAAAAAATAAGCATCATCATAATTCAAGATTATAGTAGACGAACCCTACACCATTCTGCAGATTCAAAAGCAGCAGCTCTTCTATTGTTGCCTTCTCATTTGGTTCAATTATGAGTTACAATAAGAGCTTATATTTTCTATCATGCAAATGCAAATTTTGATACTTAAAATGTATGGTTTATATCTTTCTGAATATTTCCTATTTTCTAAAATTAAACTGCTTTAAAACTTCATTTTCATTTTTAAATGAGGACATGTCTGTGGCTATTCACTGGCCTAGAACTCCAGGAACTGCTGATTTTAAGCTGTTGTAGGTGTTTGTTGCTTTTTATATGTTTGGATTTTATGATTTTTTGCTTCTTCTTTACTCTTTTCCCAGTTACGATAGGAAAAGCACACTGAAAGATTAAAACTTTGCAAACTCTGAGCAGTTCACAAACTGTAACATATTATCCTGAATTTTTCAGTTTGATAATTGTGATAAAGACTGGGAAATGCTGGCAATGAGAAATTTCTGTGTTTAGAAGAAAACTGCATGATTTATAACAGATGTCATCAATTTATAAATTCAAATTAGAGTAACTTGCAAATAGTGACTGTACAGTACTTGTTTTTTATTACTTGGTGTATGACCTTTTTCAGCATTAGAATTATTTTACATTAGTTCAGTTCAATTGGAAAAAAAACAATGCTTAATGGACTTTGAATCCCAAGTCATTGATGATAGAATTGGATAGTTTTCAGATTTATTTAATTGCTGTCATATGCAGTTCTGTAATTTGTCACACCATCTTGTGTCTGGTGCACTTTTACTGTGTTTTTCTTGAGTTGTGTGGTAAAACTGTGATCCAGTGCTCCTGAGTGATTTGCAGAGCCATTTGGTTCTGTCTCAACAGAAGAGCAACTGCCTGTCTTGGACCAGTGAAACTGTAATGTAGTCGTGGGCCCTCTCCTTTGCTCACGTTCACAGGTACTTTAGCAACCTCCCATAACCTCTGCTTCCTGAATATTTGATGGCTGCTTTGTGCTCTTCCATGTCAGTTATGGTTCTGGCATAAATGCACAGGTTCTTTAATCCATTTGACAGGACCAAGTTTAGAGGAAGGGAAAGAAGCAAAAGGACATAGTCAATGCAAAGTGACTTGTAGTGTTTAAAGCAAGGGATGCTGGAGGCAACAGAGGGAAATGTAGTCCTGATAAATGTTTAATCTTTAGTAGGACTAGAGAAAGGAAATAAACAAAACAGGCTCAAGATCTCATGTGTGGAAATAAAGCATGGTTTAAAGGAAATAACCAACACAGGATTGACTAATGTGTGATACACATTACACAAAAGCATATTTTTGTTCCTATTTTCCTCTTTATCCCATGCTTGTGTTTGTTTATCCGTATTCTTTTTGTCAGTAGACCATATATTTCTGTATTGAGGCAGATACCAAATTCTCAGGCATATATGTTTTTATGGGAATCTTAGGACTGTTAAATCTTAACAAGAATTAATTTGAACCAGTTTACCATCCAGTACACCCCCTTTTCCCAGATGTTCTCCTTTCTCCTCTGCTGGCAGTTTATTTACTAAAATGTATCAGAAACAATGATGGGCTAGTTTCTTCTGTGTTTCGTGCTTCAATATAACAATATAAATTCCCTTCATCAGCAAACATGTTTGCTTTTTATGGGGAGTGGCATAGCAAAGACTGGTTGTAAATAGCTTCTTGATCTGTTCCAGGAAAATTCAAAAACATCTACCAGAGAGAGAGCGATGTGTGTGATTTCTTGAAGTATTTTCTAGATATAGCAGGAAAAAAAGGTTGAATATATTCAACCAATAAATCAAGAGTGTATCATCTTAATGTAAGTACTTTCCAAAAACTTTAATTTACAAAATACTGTTTCTAGTTGAATACTGCAACTGATCCTGAAGTCAAGTGTTTCAGTTAGTGGCAAAGTTTAGTATCAGAGACAAAGATGACATTTGAGATTGTGGATGAAAAAACATCTTGAATTACTTAGTAGCTAGTAACTACTCAGGTTTGGATGAAGCTCCTGTAAAAGTCCTGAGGACAGATCTAACATGAGGACATGTATCCAGACTGGGTGGCAAATACATAGGAGATTCTTTTGGGAAGTGAGTCTTGTCACAAATTAAACAGATGATCTTATCAACTATACAGTACTTAGATGTTTATGGTAGTTAGCACATAATACTGTAGTAGGAAGACAGAATATTCTGTTCCCCTTTGACATGCATGTAAGCTCAAAGTTTCTTTACCAGTTGTTGCAGAGAATCTGATTCATTTATCAGGTTTATGCATTTGAGAGTTATTTGTCAGAACTGATCTCACTGTACATCATTTGGTTAAGGTTGACTGCACATGTCAGATTAGAAAGAATGGTAAATACACATTTTAGATGAGTAACATTGATTGGTGGCATTTTTTTCTTCTACGTAGATTTATATGACCATGTTGTCCTGTCATCTAGGTTCAATCTAGGTTCTGTTTTCAATCCCCAATTTAGCTACCACCTCTGTATGCAACAGCTCTGAAATGATGTGATTTGTCAGTGGTGATAGCCCACAGTGATAACCAGAACACACGGCTGCATCTTACTCTGACTGATTTGTGAAACAGCATTGCCCATTTATTCTTTTGTGCAATATAATAAACAGTCTATGGGCTTCTACTTTCAGGGCAGGTATTGAACAGCTGAAACCTTCACTAATTTACACAATGGTTTATCTTTTCTCCGGTTGGCTTTAGGGGTAACTCAGGCAGCTGTACCATAAAATGTGAGGAGTTTGAGCATGCTAATCTGTCACACATTAGAGCAACGGTGTATGTTTTGCCATTAGTACTAGTCACAATTAGAAGGTGATTGAGGCACTGTAAAAAATACATGTACTTTATTGGCATATGGAGAGAATGGTTTACCATCTTACAATGCCCTAAATGTATTCCAGCCATTTCTAGGAAAATGGACTAGAAAAATTGATTATTCCCTCACACTAGAACTTCTAAATGTTTTTAATGTTCTCCTGCATCCCCATTTTTTGAGCAGTGAATAGAAGAGTGTGTGTTACATTAATGTAATTACCTGTCTTTGTAGTGTGTGGTCAAATTGTGTCTTGTTGTTCTCATGAATATGTTTAATTATGAGCCACCCACCTGCACCATTCCTTAGTATATCTGAAAATTTTTGTATTGACCCATGAAACCAGATTGTTTTACATTAACTGAATGCAGTTCTGTGTTCTGATAAATGTGTGGAGGAGGTATGTCAGGTGGCCACAAAAGCAATTTGTCAGACCTTCGATTTCTTTTGTGTTGCCTGCATCTTCTCACATATGAGCAGCATCTGATCTGCATTCTGTATAAACTGGCCTGAAAGTCTGTGCCAGCTTCTGAAGGGTGCCACAGGTGTGGAGGTGCATGTCTGCCTACATCTGACACATGTCTGTGTCAGCTCAGCAGATGATGATGTGTTGTGTTACGAAACCATGGAGAAGTGATAGAAAAGGACAATAATGACACTGTAAAGCAGTCATGTGGTAACTCAGTCAAAGGGTTAAATTTAAATGCCTATGATAGATCCAGTCGAGAGGGACAGTATATGCACCATGGCTTATTTGACTTCAGTTTTCCTCAAAGATTATTCTGATCCAGCATCTATCAAAGGTAGAGCCAAGAAATGTAGCTTCTACCAGAAACAGGCACTCTATTTGCCATCTTGCCATGGTAATTCTTCTGAGAGTTTTTTGTCATCACCTTTTAATTCTTCTTGATTTACATGTTCATGGCAGTTCCTGGGGTGAAGTTGGGATAAATTGTTACTGCCATATGTGTGAAGTGGAAAGTATATGTCTGAACTCTTTATTTTTCATTTCTGTTAGATTTGTGATTTCTTCATGCAAAAGAAGGAATACCTTAAGAACACGTGCTTGCCTGTCTTTCAAACTCTGTAGAATTAGCTTGTCATGAAATGTAGAACTAATGTGTAGTTGTAGAAACCACTGCCAGCATTTTCCTCACTAGTGGCTGATGGCTAAGAAGATTTAGAAATGAAAGGGGTTATTATAAAGTGATTACTGAATAGCTAGGTATGTCATTTTAAACAAGCAACAAAAATCTGTGTTGCAGATTTGGAATGTAATCTTGTTTGTATCATTCATACTTAAAATCTGATTTTGATTGTGGAGGAGTAATCATGTAATGTAGGTAATTTGACAAAAATATATCAAATTATGTTTTTCTTTCATACCTTATTTAAATGTATTAGAATTTAAATGATTTACCATTCAGAGTATACCTGTAAAATGACAACATAAAGAAATATGGGATTCAGTTTACATGGGTTCAGATTTAAATTTTACTATGAAGTGAAACATTCATATCAACCCTCTCATGAAAGGAAATACTGTACAGAAACCAACAAAAATGTTATTACCTTTAAAAGGATGTAATGGATGATTAAAAGGGTATTATTGATGATTAGACCAATATATTTTGCAAATGTGAATGTCAGCCTGAAGACATAGGCCTCATGGAATACGTGTAGCCATGAATTGGAGAAGAGGTAAAAAGTTAAGGAAACTTCTCATGCATGATTTTATTACTCATTCATGTTTCTGTGTCAAGTGCTTGTAGTAATATATTCCTAAAAGCTTAGTTCAAATGCTTGATCTGGTTTCAAGCAACAGCTGCACTTAATTTTTATAAGCAGTGAGCTGACGCCTTAGATGCTTACTAGAATTTGCTCTCCATGGATCTTCTATAGTTGGCTAAATATTATGGTTCTCTCTCAATAATTCCTATATCTTAGCTTGTGTCTCATCTAGAAATACCACAGAAAAAATTATCCTAGTGATGATGTGATACTAGTATTTAGGATCCTTCCTGGAAAAAGTAGACATCTACTATGTCTCACATTTGAATTTGTGAAGTGAGTAACAATTCAAGCAGGCTTATTATAAGAATTTGGCCTATGAATTTTGTTGCTGTGAGCTGTGAGTATTTTATTGTTTTCTGAGCTCCCACATTTTGGAACTAACCTCTTTTGGCCACAAAGTACAGAGAAAAAAAGCAAATTTCAATGCTGTATTTTAATGGGTTAGAAATGAGGCTGAGTACTGGGATTCTGTGGCTTTTACTGATGAACTTCAACCTTGACCAGGTAGTTCAATTTCTTCTGAGTTTCACTTTCTTTGGATATGTACTAGGAGAGCATGCTTTTGTCATACATGATAGAGATACATAAGGTTTGCCTACACAATACTTGAAGTATTCAATTACTAGAAAGTAATCAGTGGAAGCACGGTCTTGCATCTGGTTCCACACTGAAGAAAAATGGCATTAGCTGTAATCTTCTGGCAAAAGATTAATATAAGATTAAGTATAATCTTCATGGCAGTTTTGGAGGTGCTTTGGGGGATGCTGGCTTTCCTCTTTTACCTGGTAGACTGTTGGCATCTTGACCAGTAAATAGAGGCTGAGAAGAAGCACATGCTCTAAATGTGATTCTTCCAGTTCTCAGATGATGGGAAGTGGTTTAATCCAGAGAAAGAAAACTATCTGTGGTAGTGGGTGCACTGAGATTCTTTTAATTTTTTTTTTTTACTTCAGTCTAGTCCTGTTGGCACCTCTCTGTCCATTGTGACGCTGTGGATTCTGATCATGACAGTAAAGGTTCTGAGGGAATTGTGTGCTTATTCTTGCTTCTCAATGCCCTTAAGTCTGCAGTAACGAGAAAGATCCCCACAGGCTATTGCTCAAAGCTAGTAGGCTGATTTTAGAATATGTACATCCTTCTGTTCTTCTTTCGCTGGCATTGTGACTGTGGAAGACAAATTAATATAATTGAAAGAATATAATCAAAAAGAAGAAAATATTTTTAAAAACAATACTATTAAAAAGAAGCCATTTTGCCCAGAATTGGAGCAAGCATTTATTGTCTAGTTTTCAGCCTATATTTTATATATATGAAAACCTGATTATTTCTTCCTCTGTGGCCTTGCAGGTGACTACCATTTCAGTTTTGCTGTCACATTGTTATTTCTTTCATTAGCACTGAAACTCTGCAGGTCTTGCATCACAACATTTTTTAAAGTGTCAGGGAGTACATTTAGAAGTCTGATAGAAGTGCTGCTTTTCTGTGGGAGGCATCTGGTTTTTCAGTAGAAACATATTCTTTTTGAAATGTTATTAGTTAGTAATATGAAATATTGGTAAGAATTTTAAATAAAAGCATTTGTAATCTTTCCAGGAGATGCTGATATCTTCTGTGGTCTTTTGCGTTTACCTGAATAACCTTAGTAACTGTTGCTATCAATTTCCATGGCTGCTCCATGAGTGTCATTTCATATGACACCACTGTTTCACAGATTTGTAATTATTCTTTGCTGGTTTTTAACATTTTTGGTTGTTTCCTGAACATGCTGTGCACTGAGATGAATAAAATGACCAACCTCTAATGTGCTGCTCTTAACTCAAAGGTTGTTTCTGGATCTTCAACAGTTTTGTGCACACTGGCAGCTTAGTCTTCGTTTTCATTTTAAAATAGTGGGACTAAGCAGTACAATCACACCACCATCATCATATTAGGATTTTGATTCTGTTCATGAGTCACTTGTCCCTTTGTTTCTTTGTTTGCCCTCTCCTTGTTTGAATACTTTCTTTTATAACCCAAATAATGGGCAGTATGAAAAATCATGTGGTAAAGTGTTCCTTTTCTTCCTCTAATCCTAACTACAAAGCAGTTCTTTGTATTAACAAATCTGATTTAAATAAAAATGTGTTAAAAAACTCTGAAATTGCACCACCCAAAATCTTGCTCATTGTTTCTTTCCTCAACTGCATTCCACAGTTTTTGGCAAACTGGAATTCAAAAAACCCTGATCTGTTATCAGACCAGATAAATCATGTGGCATTTGGAGCAAAGAAGAGCTCTTTTTGAACTTCAATCTGTTGTTGAAGAACTCAGATGAAGAATAATTGCAGTGTAAAAATCACACCATCACAGTTGAATGTGATCGTTTACAAAACTGTCTTACCAAGTTTGCAAACAACCTTGAATTGTTAGCAGTCATGTGTAGATTAGATTTCAAATCAATTGAGGACAAGCCAAACAAGTAAATTATTCTACCTATATTCTTGTTCGGTGTTGACTGTAGATGTATACAAATGTAGAGATTTGTTTTCTAGAAACAAACCAAATGTTGTTACTTTGATAGCAGCTGGCTCACAAGCCATGTTTTCTGTTCCCCTGTAGGTGGTCTCCATCACTGTAATGTGCAAGCTCCTTGCAGGTGTTCATGAAATTCTATGTGACACCCTCAGATACTGGTGCTAGAATACTGTGGCTCTCACTTTACTCAGAGGGAATTGATGTGAAAAGATGTTAAGTGATTTGAATGTGACTGCTTAGGCAATCTGTAAAGTAGTCTTTACATTTAATTATTAATTAACGATTGTGTTATTAAAAGCTATATAGGGGATAACTTAAATCTCAAATGATTCACTTTTCATCTTAAATTTGTATATTATTCTATTCTACCCATCCCTAACTTTCTGTGGAAGGACAATAGTCTGGTCTAAAATTTCAGTCCTGAGAGTTGTTGCATAGCTAAACTCCACTAATAGTTTGCCTAGACAAGAAATAAATTCTTAATTCCTATTGTTAGGTGCCTTTCAAATTGTATCTAACACATACCAGATGTCTGTAGCTACCAGAGTACCATGGAGTGGCAAAAAACCACCATGCCATTCCTTTCTTCTTCTTATCTCAGCAGGTCTGTGCAGGCTGTGATGAAAAGACAAAACTTCCAGTCTTGAGTTTTCATCCTAAGCCCAAGTTTTGATGATCAATGATGGGATGCTAAAAATACACCTAAATGTCTCTGTGATTCTGAAATTGAGTTTCTGAAAAAGCATTGTACTTGTGGTAAAAGGTAAAGAGTGAAGTTTGAGAGAAATGAGCTGTGAATTGCAGCTGCAATGGAAATTGATCCTGTCTGTCAGTCTGTGCTCCGTATTCTCAGGAAAACAGAGTGAAGCAGAGAAGGAGCCAAGATCACTGATTAAATGGGATGCTAAATTGCCAAGGGCTAGAACCAGGCTTGTTGGTCCCTCAGGTCAGAACTGCAACTGTCAGAATTCACTGCCTGATTCCCTGCTGAACCTGGCAGAAGAGCAGTATGAAAAATGCTGCAGGCACCAGCAGGGGAATGGGTAAAGAACTACCTGGCTGAGCTTCAGGGCTTGACAGACAGTGTGTTCCTTTGGGAGGAAAACCTTTTCTCTTATGAGGTGGGCAGCCTCATTTTCCCCGTTTGCCTCATGATTTGTACCAGTAAGGTGTAAGAAAATAGTTGGAGTACTGAGGAGCAACAGAGGCTCGGTTCACTTAGAAATCTGCAGTGGGTGGAGAGATCTGGCTGTGTAACTCCTGCAGGTGGGCATTTACTGAGCAAGGAGGAGGCAAATGCTCAGCAAATGGTGCTCGTGCTGTGAACTACATATGTTGTATATAATACAGTCGGTGTGGTGTGTTGAACTCCGTATTCTTCTACTCTAGAATGTGTGATTTCAGCTGTGATCAAAACTGTGAAATGACACTTTTCTGTGTAGCTATCACTTACCTTACCTGGTGCAAGATAACAACAACAGACCATTGCTGGGATGACAGCCTTCCACTTCACAGGGATAGTTAGTGCAAGTCTCATGAGCACAACAGCGGGGTCTCTGAAGGATGCCTACTTCACTTAAAGTTGGGAACTCTCCATGGGAAAGGATAAATTCTGCAGAAAATAAAATCAACTAACTGAAGGTGTCATGCTGTAGCAATTAATTCAGCTTTCCCTTTTAAGTCATGGTCATTAGCTGTCATTCTTTTAGTGCTGCTTAACAGTTACCTTTCCCCAAGTATCCTGCATCCTGCCTGATGAAGAGCATATACCTTCCAGTGTATTGGAAGTGATGTGCTGTGCTCTCAGAACCATATTACATTAGAGATAGATAGATAGATAGATAGATAGATAGATAGATAGATAGATAGACAGACAGACAGACAGATAGATAGATAGATAGATAGATAGATAGATAGATAGATAGATAGATAGATAGATAGATAGATAGATAGATAATTAGAATTTTTTTTTCACAGTTAGGCTGGTCAGTCATTAGAATAGGTTGCCTAGGGAGCTGTAGGGAGTGATAGTCCCTAGAGGTGCTTAGAGGCATCAGGATCTGGCACTGGGTGATATGATTTAGTGGTTTAGGGGTTACAGTGACAATGCTGTGTTGACAGGTGGACTTGATGATGTTGAAGATCTCTTCTAATCTTCACGATTCTGTGATTCCATTCTGTGAAATATTTCCTCTGTCGTATGCAGTGATACCTCCAGAGAAGTTCAGTTTAGTTGATAAATTGATAAAATTGAATCTTCATTTTCTATATTTTGTTGCACTAACTACTATTTTTCAGGGCTGTTTTGAGCCACGTGGCTTTTTTAATCCCAAAATTCTGTTGTTACCTTAGCCTTTTTTTTTTTCTGGTTAAAAATAGCACCATTAAAACAGTCATTAATGACAGGCTTCATTAGGGCCCTGTCAGTTGCATAATCTCTGAATGAATGGTAGGAAAAATGGATACAAGCTGTCTACCTATCTGATGCTGTGGGTTACAGAATCAAGTCAGGAGCCAAAGCAACCAGGGTATTGGCCTTGTCTGATGAGCTTTGTCCTGTGAATATCAAGGGAAGCTGTATAGTCTCTATCTTTTACAATCTAAACTCTTTTTTCCCTTGTCTCTTTTGTTGGAGGTGAAAATGTAGCTGTCATTCTCTTAGATTTAACTAGAGGGCTAACTTGTACTTTTTATTAAGGTAACATGACATAAGAATACCTTTGTCCTGGGCAGAAATCTTGGATAGGTTTTGATCCATATATTTTGTACAGACACTCAATTTCTCTTTTAAAATGCTATGAATTAGGTTTATGTCTCTAACAAAATGATTTCTCAGCTCCCCTGTGAATTTTCTGATACGCCCACTGTGGAGCTAAGCAGGCTGTTCCATATTCTTTCAGCCAGGAGCTTCAATTGTTTAATGTTGTATGTCAGGGTCACCTCAATTTTTTTGGTTTTTTATTTCTGTTTAGCCCATTCAGATACAATTACAGTTACACAATACCTCTCAAGCGTCCTTTGCTATTCATCATCTCACCTAAAACAAAAAATTCTTAGAAGCTGAAATTAAATTAAAAAAAACAAAACAGGAAAACTCATTTTCCATTAAGTTTATGTCTAAACTACACAGAAGTAAATGTTTAGGAAATTATTGAGTCCATATGCCAGTCCTTGAGGTTTGCTTCATATAAATTTTAATTGTGGTGGCAAGAGAAATGTGGCAAAGCTCCCAGATGCCAGAATTCTTAGCTGGGATGCCTGAATGTGGAAGCAGATAAATGGCTCAACAGCAATTTATGCTTAGTGGAGACATTTTTACCTCTCAGTCAAGTCACTAGAAAGGAGACCAGGATTAGAATTTGGTTTGTTTTTCCATTTTTTCACCAATTGCCAAATATTCTGTACTGGTTATCAACATTGTTTGACAGTGAAAATTAATTTAAAGAAATTTAAAAAGCAGCTGGATGATTTAAAAGGGGAAAAAAATATCCTTCTTTGTAGATGTTAGAACAAGCAATTTCTTAACACCTTTTCTTCAAGGAGTTAAGATGAATAACATCTTTGAACAAATATTTCAAGCATGCAGGGATTATGTTAAAAAGTAAAAAGATGAAATCCTGTGTAAATTGTTTAGAACATTCCTGGTGAAGACATGTTGATTAATAAACATAAAAGGAGGAAGATGCATATTAATTTGTTTACGTATAAGAGTGTTCTAACTCATTAAAAGTCTTCTAAGTGTTTAACTAGTGAAGCAGTGGATAAAACCTGACATTGTCTTTAATCTTTTTGAGGACTGAAATATGAAAAAAACCCAGATTATTGCTAAATATGTATAATAGCTCCGTTAATGACAGTGTTTTGAAAACGTGGGGGGTGTCAGCTCAGTGGTTCTGCTGTAATATGGTGGAAATTTTAATTCACTTTTCTGTCTCAGTTGCTGTGACCAGTAGGACTGAGAAAAATTTAAGTTTATCTAACACAGTCTTTGGTGCTTGTGTATAGATTTTGGTAGTTTTTACTGATGGCTCATTTTCAACTGGGAGATCTCTAGAAAAGCACAGATGCAGGAGAATATCTTGTTTGTTTTGTATCTTTGCTAAACCACTATAACACTCTGAGGTATTTGCACTATTAACAGCTAATGTTTTTGTGGGAAAAAACCCTATGATCTGTTCTAAAGAAATTTGAATATTAACGTAATGTCCTGGACAAACAGACTGAGAAATTGCATTCAGTCTAAGTTAAAAACAAATAAATAAGAAGTAGCTGAAGAGCTATCTAGCCTTTGTATGAACAGTCCTGCAAGAAAATCAACATATATTTGCAAGTTTACTCTGAAATGACATTTTCTTTTTAGATAATTGTTTTGTGCAGGTTTTTGCTCTGAAAGTGTTAATACAAATAACTTGTGCAAAAGGAATCGGTCATGCTTACTTTTTGCAAGCAACAGATAGGTAAAAAAGTGTCATCTCACATGTACCATGCAATTTGAGTTGAATCATAAGAACTTTTCAGTGTTTTGTTTCCTCTTTGTTTTTCGGAAGACACTGCTCACTCTTTTCTCCATTTTTTCCTGTTTTTTCAGAGACTATGCTTCTATTATACTATACATAATATTCTATTATTCTATACATAATATTCCATTATTCTATATAATATTCTATATATAAAATACTATATATTATTATATATATATATATATTTATAAAACCATTCTGTGAAGCAATGGATTTCTGTTTCTGCTTATCTGTCATACTTGTAGAACTGTACAACTTCCTTCTCATGTGACTATTATAATACGAAGAAGTAATCACACCAGAATTATGCTGGTAATTTTGCAGATCCGATGCGTGGGCCACGAAGACTGGAGGTTGTGGAGATCAAATCTAGACAGATCACTATTTGCTGGGAGCCATTTGGGTATAATGTCACACGTTGCCATCGCTACAACCTCACAGTCCATTACCGCTACCAGGCTGGAGGACAGGAGCAAGTGAGAGAGGAAGTCAGCTGGGATACAGAGAGTTCACATCCCCAGCACACAATTACCAACCTATCACCATACACAAATGTCAGCATCAAATTAGTATTGATGAATCCCGAAGGACGGAAAGAAAGCCAAGAACTTGTCGTGCAAACGGATGAAGATGGTGAGTTTTTGTGTTTACGTATACATGGTGCATGACCTGATAGCATACATTTTCTGTATAGGTGCATGTTCTACTTTCATTAAAATTTTTAACAGTTTTTATACCAGCCTCACCAATTTTTATGAAACTTAATTATTAGAGTGATCTTTCACATAACGTATAACATCCCACGATAGTTTAATCATTTCATCATTAAACTTGTAACTTCTGCTTGAACTGTGTTCTCCTTCTCTAAAGTTCCAGTATCAGTTTGAAGAATCTTCAGGTGATTGTCAGCAGTATCCTTATGGAAGCTCCTCTACTGGGTGGTGTGCTCTGCACTAAATATTTCCTCTTGATTGGCAGTTTCAGTTTCTCTGTCTTTGGCTTTCTAACCACTGGACACTGTTGCTAATTCAGACACTATATTCCTTATACAGACATTGAAATACATAGTTATTCTCTTCCTTTTATTAATTTTCCACTCATATGGGGTTTTCAGATCTTTTTTTAAAACTCATTCTATTTTGATGAATAATAAATAATAAATAATAAATCATGTAATTAGCTGAAGTCTTTTTTGAGGCAGAGACAGCAGAATTGGGCAATGTATCTCTGGAATGCTCTAGTAATATTTTATGAAAATTGTTATACTGTCCTCTCAAGTCTTCTCTGATATTGTTTTGATTACACATGCAGAGAGTTTACTGAAGCTCTATTAGCTACAATACCAAAATGTGACTTCCTTGTTGAATTGGTCATGCACCAGGAATCAGTTTCACCTTTAGAATACTCTGTGCTGCTATATAGCCCCTTACAAGTGTACCTTAGTTTTTTGACCTTGTTTTTGGTTCTTTCAAATGCATACAGTCCAAAGGAAACTCGTCAAATGACTTGGCATTGCTTTATGTAACAAATCTGTCCTCCTTCCATTTTAATCGTCTGAAATCTAAACACAAATGGATTTATATTTTCTTCCAGATCAATGATAGATTTCCTTAAAACATGATGGAAATATTTCTAGTAAAAACTTCAGCAATGATGAGCTTCTTTTATAATAAATACTTGAAGTCTGTCATTTAAGCCTATTAAATTATTTAATGCATGCTGTATTGGTTTTATGTAGTACTAATTTCTAATCAAAATATATGAGGGAATAAATTAAACAATTTAGGAATATGCAGTTACTAATGCAGCTTATTCAGCAAAGCATAGCTAACAGAAAAATGTTTAATTAGAATTAATTGTTCTGTCATGCTCTAAATTTAATCCAGTCCAATTGTAGGATGACAACACTAAAGAGCTTATTGTTGTCTGGGATGTCTTTTTTGTTTTATCTAAAATGTCTACTTCCTGTCCCTCTTGAATTTCATGTTATTTCAGGACCTATTAAAAACCAGTGTCAGTGTCTGAGAGAATACCTTGAAAAAAATTATACCTTTTTAGTGTAGAGTACACATTCAGTGAAGTATATAAGTCTGAGTATAAAACAGAAGAGTATACTGAACCAAACAATCATCATAATTTTTCAAGTCACACGATTTTGTTGGTTGCAAGGGACTTCCAGAGCTCATTTAGTCCAACCTTCTGCTCACAGAAGATCAAGTGATAGCAGATTGCTCAAGGCCTTGTTCAGCTGAGTTTGAGTACATCTCTAGGTGACCTCTGCCAGTGTTTGAACCACCCCTGTATGTCACAACTGCTCAGAGTTCATGGCCTTCAGATAACTTGAGAGGTTACCACAGTGCTTTGCTCTACTTCCAGCTTACTTACACTATATTTTATTCCTCTTCCTTTACACATAAATCATTAATCTCAAAATTCCAAATGAGTTTTGCCAGTTCTCTCCTACCTGGAAACAAGGTTTAGTGCCCAGAATTAAGGTTTCCCTAAAGCTGTCATTTTACTGGTGCACACAGGACTGGTAAGCCAGTTCAGAACCTGTATCCTTGGAGCTTCCACTTGGTAGAGGAAGGAGCTCTCTGGAGAGCTATGGAGAGATGATTAAAAAGCCTTAAACCTTGTAAACTCCCACAGCAACAGCATGGAACAGTAGGAGAAGGAAGTTCTGTACCAGAAGTGCCAACAGGAAGGAGTCACTAAATGTCTTGCTTGCAGATTTTTCTATTCCTTATCCATTCGAGCAAATCTCAGGAAGGGGTTTGAGAAGTTATTTCAACCACTCCAGCAAGTCACTTCCACCTTCTTTCTGTGGCAAATAGAAGATGTTATGTGTATCTTTCTATTGGATTTTCACGTGGAGTTTCTGTAAAAGTGCTGATGGGTAATGCCTTTTGCTTCACAACAGTCCTGTGTGCGCTTTTCTGGATTTTTTTTTTTTTTTTTGACATTACTTTGCCAGTGTTGTTACAAAAGAATCACAGATACATGCCCATGTCTCCTCTGAAAATTGCATTGTCTGGGGATAAGGCAATGGTTGCAGAACAAATGGCAAACACAAGTAGATACCTGAGAGCAGCTTGCATACCTTTAATCAGAACCTTCTGATATCCCTGACTCTTCACAGGTCTTTCTCCCACATTAAGACTTCAAGAAAAATTAATAATGTCAGATTTTTACTTTGACTGTTTCACATTTTTTATGTCCATTGTGTTGTAGGTTTTCAGGCCTACTGTCAGTGAGTGTTGTTGTTCAATGCAATATGTAGCTCATCTTTCCAAGATAACTTTTCTACTTCTGTCTTCTGGAAGTATACCTTGTTATTTCAATGCTTGTCCGTTTTTGTATATGAATGTTTAATATGTTTTCCCCTTTGGGAAGTAACACTGTTGGTAAGTAGATATCACAAGTAGATTTTACTTGCAAAAATTCCTATTTGAGATACCACCTAGTTCCTTAAAAAAAAGCTGATTTGTCCTTTTTTTTAATTATCAGTAGAGGTTACAGGAAATGTGTGATGCTCACTAATTTGTTCTCACACTGAAGGTGATGCATAATGGCACTGTCTTGTTAAATAAATCGTTCTCCTCCTGAGCTACCCTGGCCTTTGCTTCAGTCTTTGGGGAAATTATGGTGGGATGCTTTTCATGCCTCAGCAGTACAAGAATTTAAATAGAGTGTGTCCTTCTGAGATTTTTCTTAAAACCACTTTTTTTTTTTTTTTTTTTTTAAATCTGTTAGTCCCTAGTGCTGTGCCGCTTGAATCCATTCAAGGGAGTACCTTTGAAGAGAAGATTTTTCTTCAGTGGAGAGAGCCAGCGCAAACATATGGTGTGATTACTTTGTATGAGGTATCTAGAAATCTGCCACGTTTTATGTCTAGTTTTGATTTTCCAAAGTGCATAATCATAAAAAAAAATAGTATGTTCTCACAGTTCATGTGAAATTAACTTCATTTTAAAAACAGTAGCCATTTAAAAGTAAATATAATTTAGGAGTGGATTATGCAGGACCCAGCATGTCCTTAAGCTGCCAATTTTAAGAAACCCGCTATATCTAGAACCAATAGCATTCCATCTATTACTCTAGATCAAATATTTTAAAGATTGAAAGACAGATCTTAGCAAAATTCTTAAAAAATAAGAGACATAAGACAGTGGTTACAGCCAACGTCACATTTAGATAGGCTTCATTATAGAAAGCCTATTGTAACAGAAACAAGCAGGCATAATTTTAAAAAATCTAGCTTTTTTAAAATGCAAATTCAACAAAATTGTATGTTGTTAGATGTCTAAAAATCACTGCTTTTTCTCATGTGGAAGCTCTGCCTGAATACCTCTTAGAAAAATTGACAAAAGACTGCGCAGATTAAGCTGTCAGACAGTAATCACTGTTAAGCTTCTTACCTGACCTTACTACAAAATTGGTATTGAAATGCTTTGTTTAAAAAAACCCACCTAAATGAGATACAGTGTAAAAGAAAAGTTAAATTGAATGGTAACCTATTGATACTGTTTTGAAAACTACTTTATTGTAAGAGGATAAAATGTTATGAAAAAGTATGAATTGATTTTTGTAAAGCTAACAACTTTATAGCTACCACGACAGTTGTCTGTATTCAGTGATCAGAATGTTTTAGTTAAGTGTTAATGTTGTTACTGTTGCTAGATTTATGTACATAGAAACACACGGTGGTGCATCCCATTTCTACTTAGGAACATGCCTGTATGTCTCATTCCATTGCTGAGTACGCTCACTGTATCCGGGCAGTTCATCCTTAAATGTACGCACACATAACTCCATCAGCTGTATTGAGATAGGGAGATTGATGTGAGCAGTATGTTACCTTGATTTCCTTATTGATAAATGTTCAGACAGTTGGTGGTTTAATCTTCTGTCATCTGTTAGAAGTAGAAGGGTTAGTTGGGTGCTTTTTAAGGTCAGCTTTTTAAGTTTAACTGAACTTGAGTTCAGTTTATGGATGTGGATTTGTAGAGGATATGCCTATATCTGCTGTAATAAGGTCAGGGTTTATCTGAATAGTATGAAGGTTTTTATTACTAATTTTCAGCACTTCATTGATGTTACGTTAGATGGCTCATATAAAAATCAATTTTCATTAGGTCAGAGGTTTTAGGAAATTGCAAGTGTTTAAGGTGTGTAACACTGACACTTGGAGGTGTCTATTTGCTGTATTATGGGTCTTCTTAATTAAAATTATATTGAATAAGTATGGCAAAAAGAATGTCTATTATCACTTTATATAATAAGGGGTTTGGAATTATTCACATGAAAATGAAACTTTAAAAGCAAAAAGGAGGGGTGAATAATTTTTACTTTCCTAATTTTTTAACGGCTTTCATATTTTTAAATGGCGTCCATATTTTTAAATTCTCATTACAGTGCATAGAAATCAGTAATTAATAGAAGAAGTCTGGATCAAGTTTTACTGTGAACTTACATTAACATTTCTAATGAAAACTAAAAATACTGTTTGAATTAAGGAAGGAACTGGGGATACAATATACACTCTGCATATATTACTTAACATTTATCTCTTCTTCCCTCCAAATGAGAATCTGACCTAGGTACAATATAATAACCTGAAAAAATCCAAATTAGCAATTGTAATAGCTAAGCTTCAGACTAAAATAGAAGCGTTACCCAATTTCTGAAAAGTTTGCCTTAAGCTGCCCTTGTCATCTTTTACAGATAACCTTATTCAGGGTAAAGTGTAATTATAGTAAAGTCAGCTGGAACTGGGGGGGCCTATACCCCCTCTTGGTCACTTCTCTGTTTTTACCTGTTTGCTTTGGTTTTGTTACTCGTGCTGATCAAAACCAACATTAAGATGAATTCAAAATGTGACACTGTTAAATCCAGCATCTTGAAGGAATTAATGCAAGCCTGAACCCATCCTTTAGAGTTGTAATCTAGCTGCCTCTAAGTCTCTGTATCTGTAAAAGTAATAACTCATACGAGTTACGACTCAGTTCCTGTGCCCCTTTGCGGGATTTGGGATTTGAAGAGTATAGGAGAGTAAGATAACTTATCATAAAATGTCTGACAGCGCATACATCAGGAGGGTTTACTGGATAAAGATGCAATCTCTGTCCATCTGCTCAAGGCAGTTTATAACTTTCTTATTCTTTTGCAGATCACCTACAAAGCAGTCAGTTCTTTTGACCCAGAAATAGATTTATCCAATCAAAGTGGACGAGTCTCAAAGCTAGGAAATGAAACGCACTATCTCTTTTTTGGACTGTATCCTGGCACCACCTACTCTTTTACCATCAGAGCCAGCACAGCTAAAGGCTTCGGACCTCCAATAACAAATCAGTTCACTACTAAAATATCAGGTACTTGATCAAAGAATCTGATTTTCTTATGATAATGAGTTAGGTAATTCTTTTGTTGTTTACTTCTTTAGAATTTATCAAGCAGCAAATTGAAAAAGGGAAGAACGCGTTCATCCTCGAAGATGTCAAAGTGACATATATTACCATATCTGAAGAACTTCCAAGTGCTTAAATATTAGCTAGTATTTTGAAATTCCTGTTCACAGCTGTAACATATCACTCAAGAATCCCCTGTGAATTATGTGTTTGCAGCCAGTGCCAGCTGCAGTTGCAACATTTAGCATAGGGTTTTTTTGGACCTGAAGATGAGGGGTTCGTTCAGAGCTTAGTCAGCCTTGACATGATTCTAAATTAGAACAGTAACAGTGCTGGAAAATCTCTTTAATGAGCCATGAACAATTGAGAGTAGAGCAGAGATGCTGTACGTCTAGAGCTCACTTAGAAACTGTAGTTAGCTGCCAGGCTGCCTGTGTGCCTAACAGGCATGGGGACTGAAATGGGTATGAAAGTGTATCAGACAAGAACGTCAGGACTAGTGGTTTTCAAATAACAGCAGCATGACTCTGTCACTTCTGCAGATCCTTGACCAATATTTCAAGCCCTCCCTTGAGGCAGGGAACACTTCATTGAGGGGATGGAATATTATTGCATCCTCCAAAATTCTTACGTAATTCATGACAAAATGTTTTCAAAGTTGCGGTTGAAATCCCTTTATTCTTCGCTTCTCTACAGTCTGCTTCAGAATTAAACTGGGAGTTCAGTAATAAACTGGCCCCTTGATAAAATTTATAGAAAATTACCTTACACATTTGTGGTCAACTGGGCTTTCCAGAAAGCATTTGGGTACAAAATCTTCTTTTTCTTTAACTCTCATTCTGTGTACTTCTTCCCCATTCCTCATTTTCTGTCCTCACTGGAATGAATAAAACTGACAAGTGTTTATCAGAAATAAAATAATCTCTCCTATCTTATTATAGGAAAGGACAGTTAATGCAAGGTGGAATTTATTGCCAGCACAGCTGTTTGTAGAGAAACAAAAATTTTGTTGCTGATTTTCAAGTTAGACAATTAACTCTGTGTGGAACGTGAAACATAATTAACACTGATCAGTAAAGTTGGAGTTTGTTTGCCATCTCCTTTCAAATACTGAACAGAAATTTTCTCTGTCAAAAATCAATTTCTGACACAGCAAAACTTTTTATGAGTTAGGGTGATGAGACCACCCCTTATTAGAATGAGGAATGGGGACTACTGAGTATGGATGAGAATCTGGACATTTGGGAATAGTAGTGGATCTTAAATTGTTTTTTTCTAAAATGATATGCCACCAACAAAAACTCCCCAGTGGGAACAGGCACTGCAGGAGTGCTTGAGAGTGAGGCCAACCTCCAAGTCTTCATGTGGCAAGGTTCTGCAGACTGTCTTGTCTGCACCCCACTCTCTCATTGCTTCCTTAGTTACTGTACTAACAAGAAGTGTTTATGCCTTGTCCATGGGTAGTTGAAACCAATTGCTGATGAATTTAAAATGGAAACAAAACGTGTGTATTTTTTAATATAATTAAAAAGTCCTGACTGGTATTTTAGTTGTTGAATATGAAACCCTCTTTGCAGTGCTGTTGGCTGTGATCTAATTCTCTCACTGGAAAGCTTTGAGGCTCTTTCATGTGGCCAGTGCTCTCCGTTTTGGACAGATGTGAGACAGAACTCCTGAACATTTCTGGATGAAAGGTTTCACTGTTTTTAGAATAGATTAGGTGCAATTTGGCCAGTTTTTGCATTTTACTCTAATTCTGGACTGCATTTTTTTCTGAATAAAAATTTCTAAATTTCCTGTCACGTCTTTTGAATAGTGCTCTTATGTATTGGAAATAGTTGTTGTATTTTATTTTACGATTACATGACAATTTCCTGTTTTCTCTGTTTATTAATAAGTTCCTTCTTTAGATGTAGGTAGTGTGGAGGAGGAAGAGTCCTAATGTAGACAAGGGAAACTGGAGAAAAGAAAAAATAGCCAGGACTAAAGGTTATGATTGGAAGAGCCACAACTCGTATCTGGAACAGAAAACCAGTTTTGGTCTTTGTAGGGACACTTAAATTAGTAAAGAGACCAAGTAAGGACTTAGGAGTCATAAATTAAGAAAATCAAAAGACTTGCTAAGATGTGGGCAGGAGGAAAAGGACAAGAAAGGAGAGAGTACTCAAAAAATGTTCATAGTTCATACAGCTTTTTGAAGATACAGTTCTTGTCCATTCTTCTTTTCAGGATGGTCAGGTTGACAATGGGGCATTATATAAACAAATTCTGAATCTTCAAAACTGCAAAGTGTGCCTGAACCTTTAAAGCAGTGTGTGGCAGTATGACTTAGGTGGTATCCAAATTACTTAAAATTATTAGTCTAAATATAACAGAGTAACACCCTCTCAACATACAAAAGATGGAGGTTTTGAAGATTTTTTTTTTATTTGTGAAACATTTCAAAACTGGTTAATAACAATGCAAAGCAATGAAGATTTTAATGTTTTCACAGCAAATGAGGAATTGTGGAGTACAGTGCAATTCTTAAATCAATCCTTACTTGGATAGGTAGGGCGCTATGGATTAAGAGAGAGAAATTAATTTACCTCTTAAGTTGATGCAGATACTACTGGAAAAATGTAAATGGTTGAAAAATACACTTGAAAATAATTTGCTAGAGGTTGATACTATCTCTATGTGGAGCATAATACATTTTGTTGATATGTATCACACAAAGTATCCAGTAAGATGAAACTAAATGAATTGAGAAGAACTAAATGAATCTTTGGAAGAATCTTCTAAGGAAGAGGTCTTCTTCCCACTAAATGTGTTTTCCCTTTCAAGTGGGAATTAATTTAGGGAAGTTAATTGCCCTGCATTATTCTTGCAGTCAGAAGAGACTATTGCAATGACCACTTTTTGCTTCTCTAACCTTTAAATCTGTTAATTGTTCAGCACCATTAACAAGTGAACAATAAGGATACGGTGGCCTGTCAAATAACCAATTAACTGAGTAGCCTTCCCTCCAATGTAATGATACAAATGTGAGTAGATGATAGCAGTGAAGAAACAAGAGTAAAAGGCAATAACTGAGGCATCATTTGTTTTAATCACAACTGTAAATCTTTAATGAAGATACAGTTTGCAACAGTGCTGGGTGGGGCTTCAGACTAAGATAAACTCTTGTCTTGGTGGACAATAGACCCAGGACACTTACAGTCCTAGTTAAAATTCCAGGAAAAACAAACTATGAGAGTGCATCCTGATACAGCTGTCATACTGAGAAAGCTGGGCTTAGTTTCAAAAACAAGTCACTTCAGCATACACATTTGCAGATGCTGTTCTTAAGATAACTTTTCATTTCCAAGTCATGGATTCTCAATAGTTTCTGCAAACTTACTCCCACTAGTATCTGTTTCCTGTCTTGAAATTGGCAGTGAGATGGTATTTCTTTATTTGGTATTTGTTGTTTTGGTTTTTTTTTCCCCTGAAGTTATTCAACACTCGTCTCACGCTTGCATTGTAACAGAAAACACCTTAGACTTGCAGTATGTTCCTTGTATTTGAAGAAGCATTTAAAATTGCATATTAAAATAAAGATACAGCTCTTGAAAGAAGAAATACAAGAATAATGATTTTATTTTCCTCTTTTCTTTTCTTTTTCTAGCACCCTCTATGCCACCATATGAACTTGAAACACCTTTGAATCAAACTGACAGCACTGTGACAGTCTTGCTGAAACCTGCACAGAGCAGAGGCGCTCCTGTCAGGTACTGGGGGAAAAATTCTTTATGAAATTAAAAACCAAATTGATTGATTTCTTGAGCATATTTTCTGGGGATTTTCTATACAGCAATCAGTGTCTAAATTCATGTCTGTATTAGTTCTAATTAAATTAAATAACTGAAGAAAATGAAAGTGCTTTGATGTTGAGTGTTCCTGTATTGTTTAAAGGATTTGATCCAGATGCAAGTGGCTTGTTCTTTGAAGATAAGGAACAAAGCCATAGTTCTGTTGTGTGGGTGGCTTCTTTAAGGTAATTGCTTACTGCGGTGTTATAAGTTCAAGGGCATATCACATTTTTTATGCTGAGCTACTGTCTTTAATATTCAGTTTTCTTGTTTACTTCACAGATTTAAGGTAGTCAACTCTTAGTAAGTTAGCCAATTTAAACAGTGTGTACTGTAGCATTCATAAAGTATTTACATTATTTGACCACAATAGCAGAAATTACAATTTTAAAAAGCAACCTTTAAAACCAGTGTCTTGAATTCTTTAGTGTTATATAGTATCCATTAATGAATTTCCAGTTTTCAGAGGTTTATCTTCCTGCCAAAGACATGGTACTGTGTAAGTTCTTCATGATTAGAATAAAGGATGCCTGATTTTCAGTGAGGAAGACAGAGAAGTTGTTAGATTATTCTACATGAGAACCAATAATGAGCTCAATACTCTGAATAAACAAAATGGAAGATAAGAGAAAGAGAGATTCTTCACAGCTATTAGGATGTTTTTCCTTTTGGGTAATTGTGTATCCTCCTTAATTCTTCCATTACTGTAGGAAGAGTTTCCATCTATACTGAGTGGCTATCATATATTTTCATTCTGATGCTGAAGTTTTTGATAATTTCTGTTCATCTGGGAAATCCAGATCTGTCACGCTTGTATATGCATGAATGAAAATAAACGTTCTTCGGGTTTCTTCAGAATATCCATACAATTCATATAATTAGGAGCTTTTACTGTTACTTAGATATATTATATGTACATAGGTCTGTGTTTTGAAAATGCTGTTCAGTTGTTCATTCAGGCACCTGTTTAAAAAGAAAATGTAGCACATCACAGGAGTTTGAACCACCCGAGGAAAAAAGCAGCAAATATTAGAGCACATTTAATGAAACTGATTGAGCAGGTTAGATTAGAAACAGAATTATTTGATATTTGTCTGACTTTATCTCACAAAGCTCTAGTGCAGTCCTTCTGAATTCATGCATCTGGATGAAAATGGTACAAGTTGAAGTCATTGTTTAAACATTAACGTATTAGGCTATTAATAAAAAAATGGTTTCATTCTTTTTATCTACATTGTGAACTAAAGATGATTGGCTCTCGTGGCAGTAGTGACATATCAGAAACTTCACTGACAATAGAAGGGATCTCGTTAGGAGATGAAAGTGTGCCAAATAAGTGGATGAATGGTTAATAGGAGGAGAGATTTAAAGTGACATGAAGCTGTAGAACTGACAGTTGAGCACACAGCAGCAAATTTACCGAGGTCCTTTGCAACAGGTCTTAAAATAAAATGAAGGCTGACTGCAAACTTAGAGTGTAAATGCTGAGTGAAGCAGAGTGAAAATGAAAGTAAGAATTTCTTAATACTTCTAGCATTTTATAGTACATTCCACTCCCAAGCACACTGCTTGAAAAACACATCCTGCATATAAAATCTATATTTTATCATCTTAATCTGTATTCATTGGGTGTTAAAAGTTTAGTCATACTTCGTTTATCCACACTACAATAGGCAAAATGCCCTGTCTATTGATTCTGCTACAGCTACCGACTTGGTTAATGCAGATATTTGAAACTGCACTAAACTTGCAGTGTAAATGACTGTTGTTTTATTGATCAATGCATCACAACCATGAAAGATTCCTGAGATTCCAACCATCTTCAGTTCCTGAGATGGAAAAGGAGAGCACAAATTCTGCCATTCACGTCAACAAAACTGATACCTGAGGTCATTCTGAAGTCCAGCCTTTTTTCCTGTGATTAAATTATTTTTCTCTTCTTAAATTAAAAAAATCCTGTTATTTTATGCCACTTAGAGTCTGCACACAACTAGCACAACATCAGAGGAAAGAAGGTGTAATGCTGATTGCTTAAATGTTGATTCAAAAAACAGACTTTATAGAAATGTTCAGAAAGCTCTGTTTACAATGATAAAACACACAATAATCATGAAGGCCAAATGGCATTCCAGGGTGTTTTAGAATTCATAAGACTGGACATGATTGAAGTGCATTTTTTTTGATTTTTAATACAACAAATACTGCTTGCGTTGTCTCCAGTTTCAGGCCCAGCATGTTTTATGGCTGTTGCTGTCTTTGTTTCAAGGAGATTATTTTGGAATTATGTATGTTTTAAGTAGTAATGCATTCAGTAATGATGAATGTATGCACTTCTTTAACAGCTGGCTAAGCTATTTTGAGTTTTAGAATGATTGTAATTTGCAAAGCTTACATGAAACAAAAAATGTTTAATTTAAGATGATCCCTTTGTGGAAATTGTGTAATATAGGTCTTACTGCAGATATTCTCTTTTTTCAGACATTTGAATTTAAGAGTCGGTAAAGTTTTGAAGAATTTGCATAAAAAGCATACAAATGCAAATATTTTTTCTGTGAGGGCTCTTCAACATCTGTTTGCGGGGGACTCACTCTTCCCAGGCAATACCATTTGTACATTTTACTTCTCCAGGGCAAGTTAACCTAAAGTTTAGAAGACTCTGGGGCCAAATTTTCTGCAAATATGTAAGTTGGTCAGTGCCATATACTCAACCAAGGAATGCTAATTTACTGCAAAGATCTGGCTCACACACAGGAATGAAGACTGTAATGCTTGGTTACTGCACACATTTACTGCTATTTATATATTCATCTATGTTAGAAAGAACTTTAGATTGTTTGTCACATTGCATTGTAAAAGGTTCTTGTGACCTCCTCTGAAAAAAGTTGTCCTGGAAGGTTTTAGCTTCAGCAGGAGAACGAAGTTTTCTTTGTTGCACCTATTTCTATTCAGTCTTGCCGTGATAAAGGTCGAGTGTTTCCACTTCTTTTATCTGTTTACGTAAGCAGCAAAATGTTGTCCCCGTAACACCCTCTTCCTGCTATTCTGTGCCACATCCTCAAAAAGCTTTAGTAGTAAACATCCCAAAGGTTTTGGCTCAGATAACACTGGAACTACCTGGTGGTAGCAAGTCTGTGTGGGGAGCAGACTTGGGAAAGGAGCAAAATGGATAAGAAAGAAGGTGAGACCATCCTGGTTCTACTCTGTGTAATGATCTGCTTTTCATACTACATTTTTACAGAGTTTGGCTCAGCTGGGTTTGCCCCATTAAACTCTTCGGGACAGTTAATTGCCCATTGAGCCTACCTTTCTACTCTTACAGACACCACAGGCATTTGGTACTTTCCTTTTCCAGTCAGAAATGAAAGAACAGGATGACCAAATGTGTCAGCTAAGCAAATCCCTGTGGAGGCAATACTTGGCATTAGGGAAGCCAAAGTACTTCCTGCTCTGAGTACGTGGGATCAGTCCAGCAGCATCTGGGGCTGCAAAGCCCAGACAGGATGAGAGGGAGAGAATTACAGCAATTGCCAGGTAGTATAATTTAAAAGGATCATAAAGAAAACATGCAGAAGGAAGCAAATAAGCTTTGAATTATGTGAGTTGAAAGCCAAGTGTTCTAGAGTGAAGGCAATCTGTGTACTCTCCATGCATGCCCTTTATCACCTGCGTGCCCAACTTCATCCATAAATAAGAACTTGCATAAATAAGAACTCTACTAGGAAAATAAACATCTCTACTTGAAGTGCTTAATTTTGAAACATACTTTTTAATCTCTCTTAATACCTTGAAGAAGTAGCATTTATTATACTTCAAAAGGCCATAATAAGATAATAAGTATTTTGCACTACAACTGGAAATTACTGTAGAAATTTCAAACGACATGTTATCTAAAGTGATAAGCACTCCTTTCTACTACCTCATCAGAGGGACACATGAGATTGCCTAAATTTCACAGAAGTGTACATTTCTTTTTGGCTTATCCAGACTTTTAAAGGCACCATGTAAATACTTGGTTCATTGTCACAGCTGGAATGAAGGTTATCTGCACACGGTCCCTGGCATAGGAACAGCGTGATTCACAGGAGATCGAAATGGTGTAAAGGAACTTTTGTCAACCCAAGTTTAAGGAGTACTTAATTCTGTATGTGGCTTAGCCATTTCAACAGCGCTGAGTGTAATCATTTTTAAATGAATGACAGAGGGCACCTGATTCCTACCCACTGGCAGTAGAAGGATGGAGTGAGTTAATCTGAGGGGGTCACCTTGAAATGCAAAGACTGGTATGTAACGCAGCAGTTCCCCACAGAACCACCCCATTCTATGTGTGAAGCAGAGGTCACAGTTACCTTCCCATGCCTGCCACACACATTACAGGGCAGGAGGATTTGTCTTAGGGCCTCATCCTTTCCTTCAGCATGACCGGTGCTGTGAGGATCAGCCTTCCGCATGTCTGGCCATCGTCTCTGCTCTGTCGCTGTGTCTTCTCCCTTCCTTGTAGGCTGGCAGCAGGCAGTGTGCCACACAAGTTAGGTCATGCAGCACTGCCCATCCGCTTCCATATGAAGAAATGGGGTCATCCGAAGCCTGAGAGAGCTTTTTCAGGATTCTCCAATCTGACAGCATTCCAGAAAAGCCACTGCCTATCTTTATTCTTGAAATGTACAATCTTTACAAAAATCACTCACTTTGTCCGGAGTTCAGCAGATTTTGATTGTTTCACTGGCAATCAAGAAATCAAAAAAAAAACAAACAACCTAGCAAGCTAGGCAGGCTGTTTGGAAACATATGCAGATATCACTGGAACTCAGAAAGCAGCAGGGTTTCAAACACTCTAAATACAAAAGTTTCAGGATACTTTCCATTACTGCGAAAAGTCCATGGGACACTTGTATTGCTGTTGTGAGTATACTGTAGCCACAGATGTGGGCCTCAAAGTTACAATCCCCTTCCTGAAGTTTCTGATATCTCTGTCTGAGTTTCTCTGTTGCGTAGTGAGAACACATCATTAGTTACTGTGAGTGAATTATGAAGGCAGACATCATGAGTATAATTCTAAATTCAGGATATGTGAGCAAATGAGTTTTGAAATGGGAGAATGCCGATTGGTACAATAAGAGATGTTGGTGCTCTGTGTGGGCAAAACCATGGCAACAGCATATGCCAAAAAAGACATTGCAATATCTGCATTTTTAGCTATGTCCTCTCACAATTCTTGCCTTGCACATTATGTAATGCTAGCATGTTTTTGTAATTTCCTTCTATTCCCAGTGGCATAACATGGTAATACAGTAATGAGAAAAAAGAAAACCCTATGTAGACACAGCTGAGAAGTGTCAGAACTGTACGTTTACCAGCAGAATTTGGAAAGCTTCCCAATAAAAGGAAATGTGAACTCTGGCCTTTCTAAAGCTCACAGATAAAACAGTCTGGGTATTAGGTGTATTTATGATAAAGAAATGGGCATTTTGAAATAATGTAGCTCTACGTGTTTAAGTAACATTACTAACTCTCTAATATTCTTGAATGCCATGTTCAAAATAAAGACTTTCAAATTACTGTGAGACTACGGGATCTAAAGAGCGTGAAGGAAACTCTTTAATTTGCTTGCTACCAGCATCCTTTCTATTGCTTAAGGGTCTGTAAACATAAAGGCCTGAATTGTGTGCTGTAGGGTCAGCTCTTTGCAAATCATAGTTTTACAACCTGTAAGGGCCAGTAAAGTTGTTTGAGGATGTCTGTGGTAGAGAAGGGATTGGGTTTTATTAATGCCCATAATTGTCACTTCTTTATAGCAACAAGTAAAATTATTTACAGCAGAAGGGTCAATTTCTGTTTCATTGAGGGAACGGTACGGTAATTGCTTGTGGTATAAAAACGCTGTAATTCTTTTTTGTTATGCAGTAGAACTTGTCCTTGGATTTTTTACTGCAGCTTGAACTAGAATTTATCGTACCTGTTGCCTGGACATGCATGGTGCAGCTTCACATGTCCTGTTAGCTGGTTCAGAAATTTCCGTGGTCCTTTTGCTGTGACTTCTCACATAGTCCCTGGGCAAAATGAGTATTGATTCTTGATTTATTCAAGTACTAATTTGTCTCACTGAGAACCCAGCATGTAATGACACCTGTCATTTAGCAATTAATAAAAATTAATCCATAATAAGTAAAGCAAGCTAGAGCAATTCAAGAATAAAAGAGAAAAAAAGATTATTCCATATCTCTGAAGAGTTTAATTTCAGTTTTATAACTCACTAATACTTTCTCACAGATTTTGGTTATAATTAACAACTTAAAAATTTGTTGCACTGTTAGGAGGCTCTGCTTTTTTTTTTCTTTAGCCTTCCTTCTACATGCTGGCCTTAAGTAGGATGCAGTGGAGATCATTTCTTTGCAAAATTCCTTATGATAGTCTTCTCTATATCGCTTACCTCTCATTCTGACAGCATGTTAGTCCAGTTCATCTACATCAGTTCTTTGTTAAGATCCTTCGAAGCACTGGATTTTTCCAATCTCCCTCATGAAAGCTGAAGTCCAGCAACAATTCAACCAGTGAATCATTAACTCTTGGAACTCACACCTGTTTTGCTGGCTCTGTATTGCCAACTTCAGTCAGAATTGATAAAACATGTTTTTCTTAAATCTACTTACTAAAATGAACAGCTCAGTCTCTAAGTATTCAAGGAATAGAATGGGGTCATAATTTTTCATGACCCCTTTGGGAGGGATGGCTACTCAGTGCTCAGATTAATGTACTTGAGCTCAGACTTCAGATGTGCATATTTACCAGTGAAATTTTTATGTCCAGTACCATTCTCTTTTGCTGAGGCCAACTGGCTAAAACCAGTCCGTATTCATACTGCAGAGCTCCCAGGCACTAGGATCCCCAAACTGCCATTTGGGAACAGGCCCTGATTCATGTCTGGGAATTTTGGGGAGAGTGGTAGCTGGCTGGTGCCACAGCCCTGCTGGGGACCTTTCCAGCAATTTAACAGCTTAGATAGCATAAAATTTCATAAATAGCTTAGATGGATTTTAAGCTGCTCAGTGTTAACAAGTCTGAGCCACCAATCTATTCTCAAGTATCATATGTTTCCAATAAAGCCACAGAAACCTCTGACTGGAAGTACATAGTTCTTGAAGCTCCTCTCAGGCAAACGAGACCTGAAGTCCATGTTCTTTTCTCATGGGACTTTTGGTGTGTTACAGTTTAGATGGACAGCATAAGGAGAGTCTCCATTTGATTAGACAGGTTTCATCATGTACACTCTCCTAGCTCTCCGATTTTTCTTGTATTTGTGTTTTCATGCAGCACCAGCCTCAGCAGACCACAGTAATGCTGTACAGATGTTTGGGGTGTGGGAGCAGTATGGTCAAAGTCTCTCATGTTGAAAGCAGTAGTTAACCCCAGCCTCTGATTTCTGCAAACCTGCTAGAGTTGTGAGGTTATTGTAGAAAAAGCTGGTATGAATGTCACATCTCTCCTGAGAGAGCTCAGACACTTGTATCTTAAGCAGATGTAGATCTATACAGTGAAAGCCCAAATAAGGTGTATTTTAGCTCTTTAAATGTAAGCACCTGCTTCTGTCTTAGTTTAGGAAGTTCCTCGGTTAGGGGCATTGATCATTCCGTAGAGACAGTGTGAGAGGTACAATCATTCCTTCATGTCAGAGTCACCCTCTGGAATTGTAGAGACATGTTTCTCCCACTGTGTTTCAGGGGCTCAGATGTCCTTCTGGGTGCTTGCCTTGAGAGAAGGAGGTGTTTCGTGTAGGGACCACAGTGAAGAAGTTACGAACATCACTGGGAATTACTGCACTGCATGATTTTTGAAGGAGCACTCAGTTTAACCAAACTCAAGTTCAAATGCAGAAAAATCAGAACACTCCTTGGAAGTGTAAGAAAGAGGTGCTGTTGCTCTGTGCTTACTGAAGTGTGCCAGGGATTTGTTTTCATTTTACTGTGTGCTGTGGAAGGATTGAAGGGGGAGTGTGTGGGCCAGCTACATTTCCCCAGGTGGTTGTTGGACCGGTTTATTTGGGGATGTACTTTGTGGAGATGTTTTAAAGTAATTTCCTGACAGTGTGCATCACAGTTATGTTAGTTTGTAGCCACAGTGCTGAGTGACCCATCCTAAATTCCTGTAAAACTGTGGTTAGGAGTTGTCAGGCATGCATAACCCATTGCTCTCTCTGGGAGCTTTCACTGTTGACCTTAATGTGCATTATGTATGTTCACTTCCCATATCCTTGTCAGTGTGAAATTACTGTAGCTTACCATCTTACCTCAGTTATTTTGTTTTTGCGAAGGTTTGAATCTTGACACTATTTTTCCTCTTAAATTCTAGATCCCAAAGTGAGTGTCCCAAGTGAAAAGTATGGTGTCACCTTTGGTCTTCATTCACCCATTTGACTAAACGAGCGCTCAAGTCAGGCTTGCAAGTTGTACTGCAAGCCCTGTCTGCTTGGCCCCTGGTAGTGCTGAGGCCTTGGCAATGTTGCACATCAATATTTCTGTTCCCTAGCTATGCCATATACTTTCTATTTTTTGTGATTCTCAAGATTCAGTTCCTTTTCTTTCATAAGTATTTAAATTAAATATGTAATTTTAAGTGGTTCTTAAGAGCTCTGAAACAGACTGTGATAGAAGTACATGGTCACTGTGCTGTATAGTGATGTACTGAATTATCAACTGAGAGGTGACTCAATGCCTGTTTCATTTATAGATCTAAAATATAAATATAACACATTTTAATCGATTTGACAGTAATCCTTCCTGAAGCATTGGGTTGGAACATTGCACAGAAAATACTGAATAGCCTTCAGGATGAGATGCAAAGTTGCCTTTTATGAGCTAATAAGAAGGATGCACATTGTAAGATAGAGGCTCATTTTTGGAAGTAACAGAGAAGAAAGTGTGTGTGGATGGCTTACACTATGACTATGAATCATCAAAACACAGCATGTCTGTGAAATAGGCAAATAGACTGTACTCAGCAGGTGTGGTTTCCAGAAAAGGTGACAAGCTCTGAGCACCACTGTACAAGACGCTGGCAGGAGCACATGTGAGCTCCTAGGCCTTGTTCTGATCTGCCAAGAAATACCAATGTACTGGTGCTACAGTAGTGAGTGTTTTGGCATAAATGATCATGGAAAACCTACGTTACATATGGAGGAACCAAGAGAATTCGACTTGTTTTTTAGCTAACCAATTAAGGCTAAGAGAAGAAATGGTTGTTTTCTAAAAATGCATCGGAGGGATAAACTTCAGAGAAGAAGGAGAGTAATTTTAGTTCAGAGAGCATGTATATAAACAGCTCAAATATAAATTCTCCAGGCAGTGGTGAATTGAAACAAGTGTATATATCTGTCAGAAAGGTGCTGCTAGTTAAAGTCACACAGCACTATGGCACCAAAAGTACATATTTCAGTGTTCTGTACATGACAACCCCCAGGAGAGCTTTTGTCAAGATTCTTACATGGATCGGAGTTGTCTGAGTGACAAGGAGCAAAAAGTCAGTGGGATTTTTTCTAATAATTTAGGTTGCAACACAGTTGTAATCAGTACCACTTTAATTGCATTTCCATACTGCCATTGACCTTAGGAATTTTTCTTCAGTATTGTGCATTTTGAGCAAGTTTGTATGAGCCCTTTATTCACTAACAAACACTAAGCAGCTGCATAAAAAAAATTCTGTTGCTAATACTTAAATGTACAGCAGGAGGACTGTGGTTTCCAGAACAAAGTAATTTGGGCCAATTCCTAACTCTCAGTATAAATTTTTGATTTAACTATTCTAAACCATTGAACCATTTGTTCTAAAGCATTTTGATCTCATATTTCAAGCAATCAAATAAATGCTTTTATTTGATACTAAGTAATGTTAAAGGAAAAGAAAAGGATAAAGAGGAGTGCTGCATGGAAAGAGGAAGAAAAGCTATAGATGCACTCCAAGTGAAACACTGTCATTCCCCACACTTGATGCTGAAGTAGTATTCATTTTGCTGAATATTAACATGTAAACTTCCTGTTATTCTGTTCATTTAAGTAGGAAAGGAAATCACTGGCATTTACAACAAGCATCATGACTCTAAAGCATTGCTAAGTAAAAGCTAATCTGCTCAACTGGATTACATTAAATGACACAAAGAAACATTAGAGTCACTTACTGGGCTCTACAGCTGAAAGCGGCAGCTCTTTAGTCAGGAGAAGTGTAAAAGCCTCAGCCTAAAGCAGCCTCAGAAAGTGGTAGGATAGATGTGTAAGGCATTATAAAAATGTCGAATTTAGGGAGAAAGCACCATGGGGAATTCAGATGAGGACAGATGAATTAACGGCATTCTCACATCCAGAGTTGAAGCTGTTTTCAAGATTAGCCTTGTAGGGTAGTAGAAGCACAAGGCCAAAATCTCATCTGTATTTAACAGTTGTGCTAATCCTGAACTGTGCAGAATCTTTTATCTACAGCCAGATTTCCTGTGGGAAGAGCTGCACAATGTCATGCTGCCAAGGTTTCTGTGCCACCTAATCCTACCAGAGTCATTCCCAGTGCAGGGAGGAGGAAGAGTTCTACCTTCACTGACAAAACAGAAGGTCAGCCTTGCATTTATCCACAGAAGTCCTGAAAACTGGGGACGATGCCACAAAAACTGACTTGTTTTCTGTCTGCCTGCATCATTTTGCACTGATTAAAGTGCCCTGCAGAGCTTTTTTGTAGGGAAGAAAGAATGAAAATGAGCACAGTAATCTCCGTTTCCAAATTGCTGGACTGGAACCCACTGCATTTAAGTTGTGAAAAGAGATGATAACATTGAGAGGCGAGAATTCTGTTGTGGTTATTTTTGCTGTGGTCCTGCTCTCCCACAGCAGAGCCAGCAGGAGAAAATGTGCCTGTGCCTTGGGTGCTTAAGTGATAGCACTTGATTCTGCAATTGCAGCTGAAGCAAAGGCATGTGCTGCTTCCCACCAATTTTCCCATGAAAACAAGGCATCTAGCAGGAGAAAATGGACAAATGAGACCACATCTTAAATGATTGTGGTGGATCTGTTTGAGCTAGTCTCTCCATGTTCCTCATTGAATCCCCTCACTGAATAGATTAAAAACTTCATATCCACTGTGAGTGCTTTAATGAGCAGTAAACAGTTTCCAAGCTTTGAATCAAAAAACCTGTTGAAATTGGCTTGTGTATTCAGTCAGCTGCCTCAGCAAATATTTTTCTTCCTGTGCTGTACACAAACCAGCAGATTGCAGAGCATCCTTGGATAAAGGGAGAAAATAAGCATTCTCCCTCTACTTATAAACTGCTAATTTTATTACATCTGTTTTCTTAATTCCCCAGCTCAATTCAGTTGTGAATTTCCAGTCCACAGATTTGTAGATATAGGATATATTTAGTGTTAACAGTGTTATTAATCCATTAGCTGATCTCCTGCTCTAAATCCTACTTCTTAATTTCTGTGTAATATCCAGGTTCCTTGATCAGTTTGCATGTACATATTAATTCAAATTCATAAATAAAAGCTGTGCAACTGGCCATAGTCATGCCCATGAACATCAGTGTATTTGCAGACTGTTCACACCTCATGGGCACTCTCCAGGGCATAGTTATATCATTACAGTAGTCTATTGTTTACTAGAAAACATTGAAGTAGAATATCACTTACTTGTAATTTTTATAGTCAGTTTATCTTAATAGAATTATTTTTTTAATTTATAAACCCCTGAAGATATTTCAGCACACATGCAGATCTTATTGCTGTGATTTGAAATCCAGGAGAGGTATGTTTTTCTTACCTTCTGCAAACTGCATTTTCTACAAATTTGTGGAGAACAGAATGAAAACCACTGCTCTAGGAGGCAGCATCACATATAATATGCATAAATTGGGAGTTGAATACAAGAGACTGAGGAAAAGTGTATATCTATTATTTATGTATGGATTTAGATCTGAGGGAATGTTACCATTCCTTAAGGAGATCACATAATTTCTCAAGGTATTTTTTTCACTGTTCTTCTAATTTAACTTTGTGTAGCTATTGATTTTCTTCATGGCTATTGAGGAAGAAATCTCTTGTTTGAAAGTGGCTGGATTTCTTTGAAAGTAGATATTACCAGGTCAGGTTCTTACATGAAGAAGGCTGCTGCTTTTTTGTGTAACTCCATTTCTTTTCATTCCTGTAGAGTATTTTATTGTATCAAATCCAGCTACCTTGAAGACTGTAGAATGAAAACAACAGAGTATTTATTTTAAAACAGATGCTTGAATCTCGGAATTATTTAGTGGAAATGACATAACATATTCATCCCATTTAGACTCAAAGAACTACAATTGCCTCTGTTGGGTGGGAATTGGCCTTCCTGTTTTCTTGAGAATCCCAAGTAAACTGCTCATTCAGACCTTGGTAGATCTATTTTCTACCTAATTTGTGAAGACAGGGTAACAGCATGGCATCATATTCTATAATAAGAAAAATACCCAGTCTGTTCCTTCTTTGCCTCCTCTTTGCCTCACATAGCAGGATGGAACCCAGGTGGAATCTGATGATTTGGGTGCCATCAACAACTTTGCTGGAGCTGTTGTAATGTGTTGTAATGAATCTTTGCATTCCAGTCATAAGCAATTTTCAAGCAGCTGTGAGCTGTCTTTGGGTATGAGAAAGTTAGGCATACACTTGCAGAAGTGATACTTCCGATTCTGATAAGATGGGCTTATGTGATCTTGCAGATTGTTGCATATTGGTTTGCGTGTGTTCAGACTCCTGGTATTTTCTTCTGTATCCTCCTCATTGATCTGTACTTCAGTACCATTGTGCATCAGCATTTTCTTCCTCTGTGACAGATTGAAAAGAAAGGAACAGCCAGCCCAGACATGGCTTTCCATTTAGAATATTTCCCTCAGATCCCCTCTAACTTTGTTCATTTTTAGACTAAATTATTTTAGACAGTTTTGCTTTCTTTAATTTATTTTAAACTGTGGCAAGACTTTACTCCTTTTCCATGCTTTCCTGTTGTTCCGTAAATTGGCCTTGGCAACCTGAAAATGGTGAGTTAAATGGTGTAATATTGCCTTATAAAAGCACTTTGCTTGTTGTTCCAAGATACTTTTATCTTGTGTTTATGAACTTACCATTTTTCTGTGTTCTTTTTAAAAAGAAATTAAGCAAAGAACATAAAGCTGATTAAGAAGCTTTGAAATGGTCTTTGGATTGTTTCAAGTATCATAAATGTAAATTCATTGAAAATCTCTTTTCTGGATTAATACCAAAATATATTGCCATAGTTTCAGCAAAATGTGTTGAATTTGAAAACAATGTTAATAGAGAACACAGTTCATCAGACAATGAGAATCTTATTTTATGATCTAATGGCACATTTTAGCCTGCAGTAATAGATAAGATTTCTTAGGTCTTATGATTTGCTACTGAGCATGGGATTTCAAGGTCATATTATTTGATTTGGACTAACTTTGAATCACAGTTGTGCTTGTTTGCAATCTGGTCACATTCTGTTAAGTCTTCGGTAATGCATCTGACTTCAGACTCAGGTAAATCAAACTGATGAAAAAAAATGTGTGTGTTAAGAAGTCTTAGAATAACTTACATTCTACTGCTGGTATTTTTTGAAAAAAAAACCAAACCAAACCAAGAAAGAGGCTTTCTAAGATGGCATAACCACATCTGAAGTTTGGTTCTGAGAAACTGGTAATTTGACAGAAGAATTCTAGAATAAATTGCTAATTCTTGCCGCCATATAAGGTGATCATTTTGCATACTATATATGATATCCAACCTTTCATTACAATTGCCGTGTCCTTGTGCTTCTTACAAATTTTTAATTACTAAATTATTGCAGTGACATCAAAGTAAAACTACTCAGATAAAGAAATCTTTAAATTAGTTAAGTAAAAAAAAAAATCAGCAGCAAAAGTCTTTCATCTTGACCTAATTTACTTGAAATTCTATGCCTGATGTGAAGATTAATAACAGGTGGCCTTTTAGGGAGCACTCAGCTTGAGTCTAATGTTCTAGTTGTTCTTTTATTATCCCAAACATCTATAACTAAAGGATTTTTTCACCGTGCCCTTTGTTCACAATATGGGACTGTAATTGAGTTCATATTTCTCACCCAACCTTTCAGCTGTAATTAATATTTTATTATATCAGATTTTATCACTAAATAGCCTAGCAGCAGGGTATTGAGCCACACACACACTCCCACACACACGTACACACACAAAAGCCATAGTGACTTATTGATGCCAAGCAAGTTCCATGTAATGAGTTATGGTTGAGAGAATACAAAATAAATTCATGGTACCCAGCTAATATTCCAAAGCAATTTAGAACTGATCTTATCTTGATCAAGCCAGGACAAAGAGAAATTAAAGTTACAAGACTGAAATATTCAGTGTTGTGTTATTAAATCAGACAAGTGGCATCTAACAAAAATGGTCTGTGCAAGACCAGCTATTAACTGTTTTCATTATTATATTTTATGAGCAAGACCAATTTAGGTCATACACTCTTTGTACTACGAGTTACACACTGTCCTCTGATCTCTGTTAAGCACAAACACCTCCACAGCATGACAAATGTAGAAATCTGAATATCTAAGTTGTTTTGCTATTTGTCCTTTAAACTGGAATAAACCGAAATGATTTCTTTGCACTGCACTCTGTACCAAGGGGGTGGTGGGTGTTACTCTAAGCTATTCTGATGGAAGTAAGATGTTTTTAATACAGACTTTTAAATATGGAAAAAGTCTTACCACATAAATATCTGTAAATATTGGAGAGAAATGTTTCATAAACCTAGATAACTTTGATGATCGGTGGTTTTCATTATAAAAACTTCCCACATAACTCGTGACTAGCTGGCATCCCTGCTCTCAGCAGGATTTTACACAGAAATCTCCCTCCCCCTCTACCTCTCCCTCTCCATCTCTCCCTTTTTTCCACTGCATCCCTCTTTCTCCCCACCTCTCTCTCAAGGTCTTCCTTCTTCCCTCAGTGCTTTGAATAGGTGATTACAGGAAGAAAGTACTCAAATTAAGAAAAGATCTCTAGCAGGATAGTATAGAACAAGCTCTGCACTTGAAATGGTTTGTTCATTGTTTGCTAACAGCAAAAATAGCCTCTTGAAATCTATACCTGCAACTTTCTTTTAAAATTAGTTTTAGTTGTTTGTACACAACGAAGTTGCTTAGAGAATGAGTAGGCCCTTCTTCCCCAAGGGAGAGCTCTGTTGCAAAGATGAAGAGGAGCTAAGCCTCCTCACGTGGTCAGGAGAGGAGCTGCAGTGTGTTTCTGGCTACAGAAAAGTGCAGCCTTGCTGTGGTTGGAAGGATGGCCTAGGAGATCAAGCCCTGGGGATCAGTGCAGATGAGAGCACAGTTTTATTTCTGGTGGGGTTAGGGACAATCCATTCAGCTTTCTGCAAGTCAATATATGATGCTTTCTTCATTCCTATATCTTAGGTTAAAATAAACGGAAATACTCTAAAGAAAAAGATGAAAAGATACCTATATATAATTGTAAACAACTTGGAAATGGTGAGAAGTAGCATAATAAGCAGCTGAATGTATAACTCACTCTCTGAAAATTATTTATTTATTTTCTATTCAGCTTTTCCAAGTTGACCACCAGAAGATCTCAGACTAGTGGCTTTGTGGACTATTTTGTGGAATTAGTAATCCCACAATCTCTTTGTAGTTGTCATTCATTTTAAAGGCAAGCTGTGAGAAGACCATAAAGAAAGTAGGAGGCATCTCTGTTTTGTACTGCTTGGTAATGAAGTCGATCTGAAAGCCCTGGAGGATCTGAAGCTTTAGGTTAGTTCAGTTTAGACCAGCATCATTTAAGTCAGTGACATTGCTGCTTGGGTTTAAATTAAGAGCATAAAGCCTTGTGGAGTGAGATCAATAGTATCTGGTTCCTAGAGGGACTGAGTCATTACTCAGTAGGAATAAAACTTCACTGGTAAAATGAAGAAAGGGAGTACTCCTTGTCTTCTGTGTGCTATATTACATGTCCAGGATCTGAATTAAACTTTCTTACTCATAAATAAGTTAAAGTTTACACCGGATTTTTTTTCCTGTTTTCCTAAGAAAACAAGTCTTAAGTATCATCGTGTTCATCTGCCTGTATGTTCCTTCCCTCATTAATATAGGACCTCTTGGAAATTTTCAAGCAATAATTTGAATGTTGCAGAAATAGTAAGTTTCTCACATACTCTGGAACCTCTGTGAAAGACCCAGATTAGCATCTGAAGGGTTAGGATGTTTTAGAGTATGAGTTAGTTCATTTCATGTGGTCCATCAGCAGAGATCTACAATTCACATACCATCGAGCCATACCAAGCAGCCCAGAAGCAGCCACAGCATGTGTCACCTCTTTTCCAGCCAGTATTTGGGAGACACTAAAAGGAGCTGAACATACTGAGGGTGGGAGCCGGGTATCACGGGTGACATCTGGAGTAGAGATGGGATTACAGCAGTCTGGATTTCTTGCAGTAAAACTTGTAGTGTCTTAGTCTATTTATAAGGCTTCGAAGCATCTTCTATTTCAAATGGCCTTTTTTAATAGTACCTGGTCAATGTAAATGGGATGTTTAACATGAAGGAGCTGTCAGCAGAGATGTTTTATTGTTGCCAAAAAGTTAATGGTGACATACCTATCAAAAAGATTATAAGCTTGCATCTACCGGAGTTATTTAAGTATGAAGCCAAGCATCAGCTGGTAGAGAAATTTAAAAAAATACTCAGTAGATCATAGTGAGTGTAAAGACATCTTGTAGGCAGTCATTCTTGAATAACAATTCCACCCCCCCCCAGTTTTATAAAAGGACATAATATGATGTCTTAACTCCTATGAAATAAAATAATTTTATAAATTATGCACAATTTGTTTGTAAAAGGTATTTGATTTCATAATACAGCTATGAAATCTAGCACCTTTTCCAAACATACTGCATGTAATTTATAAAAAAGTAGCTGGGTGCAAGTTGTTAAAAATGCTTTGTTTAAAGTGTATCTGTATGAGATAGACTTCATTTCTATTTCATCTTTCCTACTGCTACTTTTTATTTTCACTTCTTATTTACCAGGTAGGATGATACACGTCAAGTTGTTTTCAATACATTATCTGTTATTTTCTTCTTTTAGTCTCTGCATTCCTACCTTGTGTAAGCTTCAGTATTCTTGAATATTTCAATCTTTCCCTAGTTTTGTTTCATCTTTTTTTTTCCTCTCTTTTCATATGCACAATTTCTTGTGTGCAGCATTCCTTTTTTTTCTGTGGGAAAAAAACCAAACTAAATCAAACCAAAATAAAACAACACACAAAAAAAACCAACTGCCCAACCAAACAAAAAAAAAACTAAAAACACCCAAAAGGGAAAAGAAAAACCACCACCACCAAAATACATTGCCAGGTCTCTGGTGCCCCTATTAGTTTGTCACTTGCAGCCTGTATTTTGCAGATTGATCTCATTGATGCTGTATGGGGTAGATTATTAACCCATAATAGTTAAAAACTTCCCCTACAAAATAAAAAATTGATCTATATGATTACCTTGTTGAAGAAAGGTAGAATTACGTGGTTATTTCTAAGTATGCAGAATTGCTAGTACATCAGATGGATCACATCAGTACAGAGCAGTACTCAGCCCCTGGGAGAGTAGGGGTGGGTAAACTCTATTAGACAATTAAGGAATTTCAGGTGTAGCAATATACATAACAGCTGTGAATATGTTCATGCCCATAACAGTTGTGAAAACAGTTACAGCCTGTCATCTTTGTTACCCTGTTTGTGGTAATTATGACAGTCACTCTTGTAGGCCAGTGCAGTAATAACATTCCTAAGTCCTAGTTGGGCACCAGTATTTCAGTAATTACAAGTAATTAACCATGGGGTGGTATAACCAGGGAGAAAAAAATATAATTTAATCAATATTTTCAAGGATTAGTGAGGTTGGGAGCATTGAGAGGACAGTTTTGATCCCCTTGCCAGTTCACAAATCTCAGTTAACAACAGAGCAGTCTCTTGTGCCACAATAATTGTTCGTTGAGAAAATGATTCTTATAAATTTTAACATGCTGTTTCAATAGTAAATTAATACTTTTTTTGAATAGATGTAGGTTGGCATAAGTATTGAATTTATTGATTTTTTGCGAAGGATGAATGGGACAAAGTTAAAACTGCAGTCCATCAGCAGACTGTATGTTGTAAAACCAAGTACAGATTATCTACTGCCACAATCTTTATTGTCCTGCTAAATAGAAAAGTGTTGCAAACTGAAATCCTTGTAAGATTTTTCACTCTCTCTCTCTCTCCTTCTCTGCTAACAAAACGAAACTGCATTTTGGGTTGTCATTTGTGTTAACTGAATCTGAAGGCAGAAACATTTCAGAAAGGTTTTATGTACGGTGTTATGGTTGCCTGCAATTACAAGGCTGAAGATCTGCTGGACACTCTCCGCCCCTGACAAGTGTGCTTAGATTCTCTAAAACAATTAATCTCTCTACTAGGAAGTAAGACAGGAAGTTGAACACCCAGTGTCATCAGGACTAGGTGGCACCCATCTGGCCACTGGAAAGTGGAAGGAGCATGCATCATTGTCTCCTTTTCCTTGCAGATTTTCTTCATGCAATTTTTTGAGCTAAAGCTCTAATGTGTCCCTTGAATCCTAGGGAGTCCAGATTTTCAAAAGAGAAATTTTTCTTCTGCTTCTGGAAAAAAATAATTTGAATGTATTATGTACTTATGGTGGCCATTAAATTAGCATTTTCAGAGCCTGTCTTTTCTGCAATTAAGATATTATGTAGCATGTTTTCCTTCTAAAGGGAATTGAACCCCTTGTCATATCCTCCCCTGGTGACTGTCCTTGGAGGAAAGAACAAGCAAAATATCTTTAACTTCCAGTGACATAATGCTTTCCATTGGAAGAATTGTCAGGATTTCCTGTATAAAACCATAGGAATGCTAAGGAGAGATTTGCTTGGATGTATTTTTCCCAGAAAATCTCCTTTGTAAATGCTGACTTTTAAGTCTTTGAGACCATCCATACAAAAGAGTTGGGCAGTCACAAAGCAGCTTAGGAGTTTTACATTAAAAACCAGATACTGTTCCCCAGTGGACTTGGGTCTGTGAAGATAAAGCTTATTACGACACCTGAGAGTTTACATTTGGCACTATCTCTGGGGACTGAACCTAAGCTGTCTTATCTCCTCCTTTACAGCCGTTTAGGTATTTCTGCTGTGATTGATCTGAGAAATAGGGCTCCCTGCATGACAATGGAGGTGTTGTATAATATTAGTCTCTCTTGTGTTCATGACAGGTCTGATGCAAAAAGATTTCTTGAATTTGATTTTTCCCCATGGGCAGAAAATTTCAGGTGCCAGTAATAGTATTTCCTGAGAATGAAGACAGGCCTTGCCTTGGAAAATATAACCAGACTTATCTCTTGACCTGCAAAGGTAGTAAATAAAGCCAGGTGTGAAGGTAGAGTTATTCCATTCAAGTTTGAACAAGCTGCCACCACAAAGTATTTATTTGCTTAGCACCTTTCCTAGGTTTGTGAGGTTACAACTGTTCCACAGAGTTAGAAACTTGCCAAAAACTGTGAAGCTTTTGTTTACATGGAACTTTGTAGCTTCAAGTAAAGATGCAAACAAAAAGTTGAAAGGATTTAAGACTCATTTTACTCCAAAAAGCTGTAAGGATTTAAGATTCCCTCTGCTCACCCAAAGAAGCAGTCAATACACCTCTAGCACTGGCATGTCAAGTGCTTAAATGGGAACCATGGCAAGAATTTCGATGATTATGTGTTGTGCAAATATTTTTTGCATAAATCGCTTTTTCCCCCATGTATAAATTACATATTAGTGTATGATTTTAAAAATACTTGTTGCCATTGTTGTTGCCATTGGTACACCAACATCAGTTTAGAGGTTTTGTTTAGTCTGCTTGTTTTTCTTCACTCTAAGTTCTGTATTTTCATATCTGAACATTACATTCCTACAAGGGATTTTTTTTTTAGCTTCTTCACCTTTTTTTCAGAAGTGGGAAATGCTGTATTAAATGCTTTTTGTATAAAGCCCATAAAATTTGATCTCCCAAATAAAACATCCCTGAAATAGAGGCAGCTACCTTAAAGAGTCTTCTCCATTATTAGTAGGTATACTCATTTGTCCTGCTGACAATCAAAAACTCTCTGACACAGTTGAACCATGTGTGCTTCCCCTTTGATAAAATATGCAAAGTGGTCACAGGGACAGTGGCCAGCAGGACAGGACTGCTATTCTTCTGGTTCTCTGGCACTGAATCTGTTCTGGAAATGACTGCACACAGAATAGATTTTATTCACTGTATATTAGGTGTTGCTAGAACTTCTGACCCACTGGCAAAACCTGTGTAGCTGTGATGGTGAGACACCTGATAAATTAGGGGTTGTTCATCACCTCTGTTTAACCCACCTATAATAAATATAAATGCTCATGCACAGTAGGAGAGTTAGTGGCAATTTCTTGTAGCCTATTTCTATTTGCCTGCTAGACATAAATTATTAATTCCTGTCCTTTAAAAGGTAATTTCCCTCTTCCATTTCAAGATACATTACATATGTATAATTACATATCATTTCTAGAACTGTAAAATTTGGAGTTAAGGGATGAATTGCAAGAATCTAGTGCAATATAAGGGCATGGAGAAATAGATATGTATCTCCAACGTTAATCCATATAAATATTACATGACCATGTCAGAGACAACTGATCACAGAGGTGAAGTTATTTTGCATATTATATAGAAAAAACTGTCCAAAGGCTGTAGTCTTTTCAAGAAGCAATGTTAGGCAATAAACTTACATAACACATGATAAACAAATATTTATGAAGTTCTAGATGCATAACATAAGCAAAACAACTGTTATATTTTAAAAATCTTAATGGCAGTACAATAGAAGAATTTTCAAGGTCTACAGAAGTTTTGCTGAAACTGTGGGGACCTGTAAACTGTGGAGACTTATGGTTTGAGCAGTCAGGTTCTTCATGAACTTAGAACTGAGATAAAGGGGTGGAGTTTGGGTTTCTTAATTTTGCCCTCTCTTGGAACTGGTATTTTAGTAGAAGAACGTAGTAAAGTGATTCTAGCATGCAGGTAAATAGGGCTGTGGGAATGAGTAACTGAAGTTATGGTCAGTATGTAGATTAAGGGTTATTCTATTGTTTGAATCTGCAAGCATTAAACCAAAGCAAGCATGCAAGTCAAAATACAGAAAGAGATCTATAAAAGCGTACCAGTTTTGTATATTTCTAAATAAAGCATGAACTTAAAACAGTGAGCAGAAAACTTCAAATTAGACTCAAGAATGTCACCATAACAGTCTGCAAAGGTAGCCCAACAGTTAACACAGATAATCAGGGCACTCTTAATGGACCTTAAGAGTTTTGCAGGCTTTGTACATTTCCTAGGGAGAAAAAGAAAAAAAAAAAAAAGAAAGATAACAAAAAGAATTTGAAGATGTTTTAAACAGTTGAAGCAGGCCAGATGGAATAAGAAAGTTTCTTGTTCCCATTTTACAACTGGATTTCTGAGGCCCATAATAGTTGATTGACTTGCCTGGGATCACACACAGCAGTTGTATTAAGACTAGTAAATAAATTCAGATAGTCTTTGTCTAGACACAGTTCCTTAGGCCATCTTCCTTCTGTAAAATGAATTCTGAAAAATTCTTTAATGCTTCAGTTATGTAAAGCATCAAAACTGTTTTAGAGAAACAAAACAGAGCTGACAGTTCGATAATGAAGTAATCAAGCTTGTTTTCCCTTTGTTTGTAATTTGGAATTAGGTGTAATTATAGATTAATAAGTTTCAATAAATGCCTAGATTGTACATGTTAAGGATTCCTGTATGAAGAATTCTGAAGTCCATGTTTGCATCCAATAGGTCCTTCTTGAAAAGTTATTTTGTAACTTTGAATGAGACTTTGATTAAATAAATTTGATTTACAGCATTCCAGTAATGTGAAATAATGTCCCTATTCAGGTTACCAAAACCCATCATTTCATGTAGTTAAAACTAGATACATACTGAAGTCTTTTTTGAAATTGTCATTTGTCTAAGGATTCTGAGCATCTTTTATTACTGTGCTAATATGTTTTCTTTCTGCTTTCATGTCTCTTTTTCAACTCTGAAAAAGATTTGCATATTTATCAGACATTGATACACCATTCCAATTTAAGCAATCCAAATTCAATAAATATCTGAGAGACCTGCTATGTCCAAATTCTAACATAAATTAAACTGTTGTGTTCAGATCTGTGTCTTTGCGTAATCATATAAATTTAGAACTTGTTTGGAAATGTTAGAATAAAAAGCAGTGTAAAAATAATATAATTTTTTTTAATTCTTCCTTATACCTTTTTTAATCACCAAATTTAAAGCATTTAAATCTTAAGTTAAACATAACTGCCATGTGTTCCTTTCTTAATGCAACAGCAAACTTCAGTCTGTATAAAAACAAATCTTGTATTTAATTTCCAAGGCACTGAAATTCTGTAGTAGAACTGTGTAACGTGAATTGCACTTAAATTACATTTCTTTCCTTCAGAAAAATCAGTCTAAATGCTGCCGATAACTGATACGCTTTTGGCACATTTCACTGTAGTGTAGAACTTATTTTCTGGATTACAGATAGGAAGACTTTATTCTCTGAAATGTAGAGGTGTGGAAAAGGAGTAATTCAACTTCAGACAGGAAATCTGACGAATACCTAAGAGGAATAATACAGTCGTGGCACAGTGTTAGCTCAATTCACTGAGCTTGAACCCTTTTTCAGAGGTTCAAGCTCTAGGCAGTCCAGCTGTTACATATTAAAGAAAGCAATATTAATTGTAAGAACTAGAGAAAGCTTTTGGATTATAATTGTAATTTGGGTAATTTTGTAAAATTCATTAGCATGATCTCATTTGAAAAAATGTAAAAAGTAAATTCAGGTGAAATTCTGTCAGGTTTCCATTGACCCAGGTACTCATAATGTGTTAATTTACATCAGAGAAACAGCAGTGTGTGGAAATTGGCCAGCAGATAGGATTTAGTTATTTTTCATTAGCATTTGGACTTTGATGAAGGGGAACAGAAAAGAGTTGTTTGACCTTTCAGTGCTTAAATTATTAAAGAGCAAATAGATTTGAGGTCTAGATGCTTGCAAATCTAATTTGTCTTGTGGAGTCAGGATTAAAAGACATTTTGAGTTTGAAATTGCTCCAGTTGACTTACTTCTTTCTTTAAAGTATCTGAAAATGAGTACATGGCAGGCATCTGAGAGGTACACAAGGAGTAGTGCATGTAGTATTTACCACAGGGAAAGAAGCATTTTAATAACAGATTTATTTCTAAAACAGCTACTGTCTGTAGCTTTAATCACTGAATGATGAAATTAAGAGAATCCTCATTTCAGCCAGTACTGAAACAGGTCATATTACCTTATCTGGTCTGAAGTCCCTCTTATATTCATGCCTGTTACAAGAAGTAACTTAGTTTACTATCCATCATTCTTCAGTGAAACTGTGGGATTCTTACATTTGCTGCAGTATTAGGCAAGCATATCCAGCTTCACTGTCTTGCAAGGATAAATGTTTACATCACCTTCTGCATTTGTTTCCTATACTCCATTTAAGTTTACAAATGGTATTTATTGTAAATTCACTGCAAATTAATAGTTAGAGGAGGCAACATGCTGTTTTCAAAGTAGCTTGGAATCCCAGTTCTAAGGAACTCTTATTTTGTTCTAGAAAATTAATTGTGAAAATCATGTCAAAATTTGATTTGTAAGAAAAAACCCAAGATTTTAATGTAGATATTCCATGGCTAGTTTTTTTGCAAATCAGTTCCCACAGGATCAAAGAATGATTGCTGTGGATTGACCTTCATTTACTACTCAGCATGGAATTAATCAGCTAATGAAAATCTTTGTTTGTTATGAAGACTTTGTTGCACAGAGCTGCAAAATGTACAGGCAGAGACCTTCAAGTGAACCCTCAAGACATTTCTGTGTCCTTGGCTGTACCAAACCTATTCCTGGTTAGATTTCTGTATGAAGTTCAGCATTAAACTAAAACATTTCAATTTGGGTATCCACTTCTAGATGTCTACATGTGAGCTTTGTATTTCGTTACTGTTATCAATGGAGTCTGAGAAGCAATTAGTTTGACCCAAAAGTAGACACCTTCTTTCTGCTGAGTTCTCTGAGAATTGTAGGTGTGCAGACATCTTCATGAAAGCAAATAGGTTTGAGTGTGTTCACATTAAACTAAAGCTCCACAGTGTTGAAAGTCTTAAGACAGAAGAAGAGGTATTGATTGCATTCTCAGAGTTAACTTTCTGGGCATTTTTTGTGAGCAGAGAAATTCAACTTCTCCTACTGAAGATGCTAGATCTTAAAAATCATCAGGGTCTGTGGCACATAATCAGTAAGTCTGGTAAAAAAAAACACTAAGATGATCAATAAAATTGGCTTTTTCTTCCCCTTGGTGATACTAGACTATGAAGAATCAGAAGACCTTAAATGGTGGTGTCATAAAATTATGGAGGGGTCTGGGCTGGAAGAGACCTTTAAAGATCATCTAGTCCAACCCCCTGATATGGTCAAGGGACACCTTCCCCTAGACCAGGTTGCTTAAAACACCATCCCTCCTGTCACTGGACAGTTCATCCCTTTATTTCTAAACCAGTTTTGCCTTCAGAAGGGAAGTAGCCACGTAGCTATGTAGGCATATGACTAACCCAATAAACCCTGTTGGGTCCAGACTGAGGTGGTCCTGCAGAAGTTCAGCCCATGTGTCCCTGTACTTTGGACAGAGTCTTCTGTACACATAATTCTCTACCTACTGATGACGGAAGAGTAACACGTCAGGAGACTCCGTGGATATTTATTTTTTAAGAAAGCTCCTATGCAGAGATTGCTGGTTTTCATGAACTGTCAACTGGAAAGATTATAAATTGTTAGTGGATGTAGATGATACCCAAAAATATGGACATGTTGCCACTTTGACATCAATTATCCAGATTGACTTCTTTGCTGGGATTCAAGATTCTAGGAGACAAATACTGATTAAGAACCACTGGTCCCTAGTGAAGCAATAAATTTGTAAGCCAGTCCTCTTTAGAGACACGGACTTCCCACATCACGAATTTAAAAGCACTGACTCAGTCTTTTAGAGCAACTGCAAGGGTATAATGATTACACTGTTTGCATATACAGCAGAAATTGCAATTTCTTTGTTCCTGTCTGAATGTCCATAGCACCTTTACAGTGGAGACGGATGGACTGTTCTCTGTAGGTCCCAGTACAGCAGAGACTGCAAGTGCAAACTGACTTGCCTTGCAGAATGCAGAAACTGAAAAATACAGTTACCTATAAGATGTGTAAAAGTGCTTTGCTGAGTGATAATAACTTTCATCAAAAACTGTTTTATACTTGCTCAGCAATAGTCAATATGTCACTGAAATTTTAATTTGTGCTTTTATAAATACCTGTAAAGTCAACAGTTAAGTAAACACTGGTCCCTGTCTCTCTGTAATTTGTCTTCATTTTTATCTTAGTACTAATTTAATTTCATTTAGGTAAGATAAACAGGCTAGAGAAAGGACTCTATAGCTTTATACTTGCATTAGTGAACAAAATAATACTTAATTTTACCTTTTAGCACTGATTAAGTACACCTTTTCTGTACAAGAGTTTGAAGAAAATGTCCTTTGCATTTGCTTTTGTGAAAAGCCGTGGTGCAAATGGTTAATTTTATTTTTCCAGAAAAAAATGAATATGAAAGCATGAATCCATTCCACAGATTTATGCACCTGAATATTAAAATGTCATTTTCTTCCTGTGTTCTTTGCTTTTAACAGTTTTTTTGTTCCAGTAAATATTGGTAGGCTGTTATGGTTTTAGGATGGTTTGACTGCCCAAGTTTTAAAATAACCACTGTTTCTTTCATTCTTTTCTTTCACTCTCTTAGTGTCTATCAAATCGTTGTTGAGGAAGAGCGCCCACGGAGGACCAAAAAGACAACTGAAATCCTGAAGTGCTACCCAGTGCCCATTCATTTCCAGAATGCCTCACTCTTGAATTCCCAGTACTACTTTGCTGCAGAGATTCCAGCCAATAGTTTACTAGCTGCTCAGCCTTTTACTATTGGTGATAACAAAACCTACAGTGGTTTTTGGAATACTCCTCTTCTTCCTCATAAGAGCTACAGCATCTATTTTCAAGCTGCTAGCAGAGCCAATGGGGTAGGTCTTTCAATAGGCATGGTTTTATACAGTGTTTGTGTGTAAATAAATGATTGGCATCAACTAGCAGGATGCCCAATTTATTTGCTAATGGGAAAATGAAGTAACCGTGAAATTTAACACACAGTGTTTAAAAAATAGCAGTTTTCCTAACACAATATTGCTTAGTGATTAAAGGTTACAGGAAAGAGGAGGGGAAAACCACATTTTGTCAGTAGTGAGCAGGCAAAGAAGTATGTTGCCATTCTGTCTTACTAGCTAAAAGTCCAGTGGCTGTGTTTGATGGGCTTTTTTCCTTCCTTCTTGTTTTTTTCTTGTTTAGAACAAGAAAATGTTGTGATTTCTTTCGTTACATTTAAGCCAAACATGATTGCGGATTTTAGCACATCTCTCTTGGCATGTCCAGTCCTGTTACCTTAGTTCGCAACATCTTGATCTCCTTTTTTCTTATTTGGTTGCCCTGATTGAATTAGAAATCCCTGATTGAATTAGAAATCCCTTTTTTTTTTTTTCTTTTTTTTTTTGTCCCTTTCTGCAAACAAATTAAAAAGAAAAGGAAGTAGATGGAACTGAAATGAAAAGTGTTTAAAAAGATCCTCACAGATCATGTTTCATCAGGCTAATTCTTCCTGGAATTGTTTTTCATTTCCTTGACAGACCTACCCAGAGCCCTTCAATTCTTGATAAGCTTTGGCTGTCTGTGCTGACAGCCTGGAAATGTTTTCTGCCAGAAACCATAATGGTCCCTCATTCACAGTGCACCGACAGTGCAGAAATGTGAAACACCATTGATTATTTTTTCTTTCTAAAATTGTCTTAACATGATGCTTCAAACTATACTTTCTGTAAGATAAAAAAAAAATCTCCCAAGGTCATTATGTTTCCAGAGTTAAAAAGCTGAACCCTTCCTTGCCTGTACTCCTGTGAATATCTTCCACATTTCTTACTTTTAGAGGAATCAAGTGGAATGTTTATGTACCATACCCAAGCAGCATTGGTCCATATTATGAAAGCATTTTTGGATTAGCTAATAAGCAGTTAAATATGGAATGGGGCACATTCTGCTCTGCCATTTTATCAGTACTTTTAAGAATAGAATTATGGATGATTTGTTTCTTTCTTTGTTTAGAAACACAAGATGTGACCTTTTTCCTCTTTATTTGACACAGGAAACTAAAATTGACTGCGTCAGGGTAGCCACAAAAGGTATGTTTTTATTATTTCATGTATTCTGTACTTCATCTTGTTGACCTTCCCCTCACATGGTATTTGGAAACTTCCAGAAGTGTTTATATTGCTAAAACAGATCACTAAACATATTAGAGAATTTTCATAGAATCATTTGCATCCTTAGCTGAGATCTAGGAAATTTGTTTGTTTGTTTGTTTTTAGTCATAAATGTATTAATTAGTTTTGGTTATCTGCTTGAACACAGGGCTCTTAAAATACATTCTGTGGGTTTTTATATGATCTCACAATAAATATTTTGTGCTCACATTCATACATACATACATATATATATACATATATATATATATAGTAGAGTTGTAAAATTGCCAGTTGTAGAGTACATACTAGCTGCTTATACATCCATAGTGAAAAATTGCCCCTTACTTGTAAGCAATTACCTTAACTTAATTGCTGTATAAAAAAGAAGTGGAGAAATCACGTTCTTCATTTTAATGAGACAGATCAGCTATATTTACTCAACTGTCAGCACATGATATTACCATTTGTGAGACAGATATGTACACTTGAGACAGTACTGGCTATAGGTTTTGTCTCCAAACAGGGAAAGGTAAACATGCTGCTGATCTATTTATCTTTGGGGGCTAGATCTATCTGTGATTATCTTTGTAGTCTCACCTTTTTAATACCTTTAGCTGGTGGCAACTTAAAAGCGTAAAAAGAAGTGACTAACTAAAAAGAAGTGATGGAATAGTACAGTTTACTTGGAGATTGTAGTAGAGGAACTGGAAGGAGTGTGGTGCTGTGAGTAGGTGCAGGTAATACCACCTGACAGTTAGGGCGCCTGGCAGGAGCATGAAACAAAAACTGCTTCATCCCTGTACTTCTGCACCTTGCAGGAGATCATGATTGTCTCAGTGACTACCCCAATGGAATTGATCCCACCATGATTTCCTTCACATGTAGACTTCGCAATTCCACCACCACCTCTAAGTCTAAATGGGGTGGATGAGAAGGTCACTACTTAAAAGAAACAGAAATGTTAGCATAAAGTTGTCCCTGTTGAAAGTTTGGATACTCCCTACTGTGACAAATACATTTTTGTGTCTCTTTGAACTCATTCTTGGCTTCTTTTCTTTTCCAAACCAAAGGAAGTAGTTTAAATTTTCATTTACTAACTGACTGCTTACTAAACCATAGAAATATTTCAAATATCTGAACTCAACCCAAATATAACACAGATGAGAGATTAATTCCAGATGCAGGTGAAATCTTGTATTGTTTTCAAATAGCTTCAGAGATATCAGGAGTGAACTACATTACACCAGAAATCATAATAGATGATTAGAGGAATGGATTTTAAATTTTTTGAAGATTTGTATTCCTGATCACTAAAGGATGTTCAACTATTTAAATTACTTGACTGACTGAAAATTTTTACTCTCATTTGAGAAGCGAGGGTAACTTTGTGGATTGGAATAGCTCCCATAGCAACAAGCTACTTTGAGCTAACCCATTTGGCAATGGAAATGTGAGAAATGCAGCTTTTATTTTAAACAAATCTCCCTACATTCCTGTTTTGAAAGCATGTTTCATATTTTTTCATAATCAAATAATGTTAGAAGTTGTTGTTAGGACTTTTTTTTTTTTTTTTAAACAGAGGTATCCTTGATGGTATTTATAGCCCCTGAAATAAAAATTTTCTTGGGGGGGCTACAGTAAAGCACTGATTTCCATGATTTTAAACCAAATGCTTGTATTATATTTTTAATCTGTATTAATTAAAAAAAATTAAATGGACACCATGCGATACTTTAATATGGTATTAAAAGTTGCTGTCTGCACAGATGTTTTCCCTTTGGTTCTAACAGAGATACTTAAGGGAAAAGCAGAATTCTGTGCTCTCTCTGGACCTTTCACATTTGGGTTAGAAAAAAAAAAGAAAAAATGCTCTATGTCTGTAGGTCAGGAATCACTATACCTGCATTGGGACAAGACTTAAAATTGTCCTCTCTCATTCTCCTCTCCTATTCAACGCCCACAAACAGCTCGGTACAGTAGCTCAGTACATTCATGTTGTTTGTACTCCAGTAAACAACGCCTGCTCTGACCACTCTGTCAGATTTCTTAGACTTGCACAGTTTTCCACTGAGCTTTGAGACTGCAGTGTAGCTACTAGACAGTAAGCTACTTAAGCTCTATGTGCTTGTTATGTCCATCTATTTATGTGCCATAGTGCTTCTGGCAAATAAGATTGGGAACGCTCTCCAGAACTACATCTAGTTTTCACATACTAGTAAACATTCCTGGAATATTCATAATCTGGGCTTCTCTTATCTTCAGAAGTTCAAGTTTGGTGTTTTTTAAAGCTAGAGGAAGTGCTTCAGACCATTCATGTATAAAACTGGTGCAATCTTCTTTTGAATTAAGGTCTGATCCTAAAAATACCCACAGCCTTGTGTAGGCCATTGTAGATTCTACTGTGTGAGAAACCATATGCTTTCACAGAATCACAGAATATTCTGAATTGCAAGGGATCATCGAATCCAGCTCTTAAGTGAATGGCCCGTATGGGGGTTGAACCCACAATTTTTGTGTTCTTAGCACCATGCTCTGACCACCTAGGCCCTAATCAAGTTAATGATGTACCTAAATTTGCACACAGAGTAGTCTCATTGACTACTTCACAACAATTCTGTCTTAAAGTAGACATGTAAGTATTTTACTAGATAAAGGCCTGTGCCCTTCCTAGGATCAAGGTCGCTCAAGGCAACTTTCAAGTTGCTGCTCCACTGAGCTAGCTGAGATTGGCCAAGCCACCTCATTATGGTTAGCCTGTTTGGAGTCCACCCTGAGGAGCGATATGGGGATTCAGAGCATGTCACTTGCTAGTTGTATTCCCTTTAACTGTCTCACCTCCAAATAGTGAAGTTGTTGGTGCCCTTAAGATCACTGAGAGTTGATTTTATCATTGTCATGCAGTGTTCATTCCATGGCCCACCATACTTCTTAATTTTTTGTTAAAAGAAAAATACATAACTGTAATATAAACGTAATGTTCGTGTCCCAGATCCAGCAGAGCTGTTCTGGACCTTGAGAACAGTTTTCCCTCCCATTGATGTCTGCAGGAATAATGTCTGTACTTTACTGTCAAGCATGTGCTCAACTGGCAAACCCTGAACCTTGTTGCATGTTGTATCAGAGACCAAGTGCACCAGATAGTTTATTATCATATTGATTGGTTTCCTGTTAGAAGAGTACAGCCTACCTCCAGAAAAGTGCAGCCTAATTCTACTGGGTCAAATGCATGTCTCGGGTCAGTAGCTAGATAATACTTTCTCATTCCATCAAGTATATTTTAAACAACTGCAATTTGTACCCTTTTAAAATATGATCTTGTTTTATGACCATTACATTTTTTCAAACAAAACCTCTGTTAAATGTGTTCTTTTAGAGATCATATAAAAATCCTGGTTGCAATGATTATAAGTAAAAAAGTAGGATGAGAATGTTTGATTTTGTAGAGCTGAAGGTTCTCCTTCTGCTTCTGATGAAGTCAAAGGAAGCCTTTGCCATTGACTTTGTTAGCAGAAGGATCATACAGCACATCAGTATGATGTGGAGTCTCCTGATCCCAGTTTTCTTCAGAAAGGCTTCTGGGACCTCTGTGACTGTTTGGTGTATATACAAATGTGGAGACTGCAGGGTTTCCACTCCCATTATTTTTGACAAGATAATTAAACAAACAAACAAACAAAATCAGGAATAGCTTTTTGTACCAGTGGTAATAAAGGTTGTCATATATTGCTTGAAATACAGCTTTCATATTCCTACTCTTTCTTCAAGCTAAATGACTGTAAAATCTCAACAGACTAAGTTGAAAACATTCCAAAACTCCTCCAAGTTTATTACTATCAACTTTGTGGTGGTTTGTGATTTATATTAAGACTATATTTCCTGATATGACTTGCAACACTGTCTGGATAGAAACATCTTGATTATCTCCTAGGAATGCAGTTCTCAAGAGGGAGGCATCATTGTTCTAATTTTGCAATATTGGAAGGCTTTCATTAATTATGAGAGAGAAAAGGATATTATAATATTTTAAATCCAATAGCAACAGTACTCTAGAAGCTACTATCAACACTGCATTTCAGTGTTGCAGAGGGATATTTCAAAATATTATGCAGCAGCAGTTTTGAGTTTAATTGTCTGCAGATGGTAGATGATCTATTTTCCTCTCTCGCTGCCACATTTCTAATAGCACCCAGGCTGTTCTATGTAAATGAGTGATCTTTCATATAATTTTGTCCTTAATTTTCCAATATTTTTTCTTTGCATCATTCTCCAGCTGCATCATGTTGGATCTGACCTTTTAATTTTTTTTATATTCCTTAATATATATGTATCACAGCGTGCTTAACCATTTAGAGGCAATCAAAGAACTGCCAGAAAACAAAGAAATAACAGATTTTATTAATGTGAGCCATGGTCATAGTGGTCTGTAGCAGACAGTGGTTGTTACAACTCTGTCAGAAAAATCTGGGTATTTCAGGGCAGGTCAATTCAGGTTTTTCAGCTTTTTCTTGTGAACTTGAAACTCAGACCTCGGACAGTTACACACGTACCTAATTAAAAGTGTGCCACCTCTCAGTGGTCATTCTCTGTGTGCTGAGCATTAAATATATGTGTAGTGTGCACATTTTTAGAACAGTGACCCAAGTGGTTATAAGAAAAATTAATCTTAACTAGCTCAAAAATGTTTTACATAAAAGTTATCTTCAAAAAATCGTAGGAAAAATGTAGTATTATGAAATAGGAAAATAAAAATGAAACTAGCTCAAATTACTTGGAGAAGTTCATATTAGAGTAATCTGAATAATCAGCTTGTGTTCACTTAGAAAGCTTAGTGCTGTTACTAGCAGAGCTGAAGAGCCTCCAGTTTCCTCAAATGCAGTAAATAATGTGCTTTGAGTCCTTTTCCTGAATGAAAGTCGCACACAACAGCTTATTAATTTTCAGAATAACCACACTAACAACTGAAGATGAAAAGGAACTTGTGGGAGTTTTTTGGTTTTTATTTGTGAAGTTCAGACAATAAACGACTGACCAAGATTCTTCTTGCTGGCGTAGCTTCAGTCTGGCTTTTTTTTCCCTCATGCATGCTGACCTGGAACTCTTCCTTTGCCTTAGCTGCGATAATCGTGACTCAGCTTACAACACCATACATTCGCATCGCCCCTGCTGCAGGCGACGACCAGCTAACAGGTCAGATGTTCAACTACAGACAAGTCATCATGCCCATTCTGTCTCTTTTTCTTTGGCTCCTTTTCCCTGACAGGTTCTTCTTTTTCTGCTCATAAACAGTTTCCCTGTGTTAAAAGTTCCTTTCTGTTCATAATTTCTTCCTCAGCTCCATTAAATTCAGTGGTGTGCTTGGCACAAAAACTTACACACACGTCCCTGTATGTACAACTCCGCTGCATGTGCTCATTGTGATTGTGAACTGTGGAATGTTCCTTCAAGCCTGATGTTGTAAAAAGATCTCATCTTGCTCCATCCATAAATTAAATGAAAGTTTGAATATAGATACATATCTGTGTACCTGTTTGTTTTTTTCTCTGTTATTGGATCAAGACAATAGAATTTCTAAATAATTAAGGCTCAGGAGTTGCATGTGCAAGTTAGGACAAAGATCTAGTATTAGTAGATTCAGATTTTTTTCTGTGTAGTGGTAGGAAGATCATGTTTTCTGGCAAAATTTCAATATGAAAGAAAATAAAGAAATAGATTCCTTTTTATTATGTCATACATGACTTCTAGGATTAAAATAAAACGCCCTAGCATGTGACATAAGAGAATGAGCAAGACTTAAGGATTTAAAATCTAATAGTCAAAGTGAACTCAGTATTCAAGTGGAACCATTATTAGGCCGTATGTGGCTTGAAGGATGGCTCAGAATATACCAGAAAATCTCTATGAACCTGGAGAAATGATTGATTTTGTCAGAAAATAAACCCATGCCTAAAACCTTTGAGAGATTTGCAAACATTGTTATTTTCAAACAGATCTAAAGAGCATTAAATACTCTAGAACCTGAAGTGATAAAATATGTAATGGGGGAAGTAAACCTAGTCTGTCAGCTTTTAGTGTATGATAAGATCATTGCTTTTTTGAAGGATCCTGGCATAGTTCCTTGGGAAAGCACATTGTTCCCATGTTGCTACTAGGGTGTCTAAGAGGAGTTCAGATGTCTGGTATCTGGGTACTGCTACATTCAATGAGAGGCAGTTCAATGATTGAGCTTAAGATAAGAGGATTAGTGACATGTCTGCTATAGCTTTTAATTCTGCAGTATGTGTAATAATAGTAAAGCTGAGTGATCCACAGTTCCCAAGTTACCTTGTCAATCAAGACAAAATTGCTGCATGTATACTTTCATTTTGTAATATTGTATGAACTAATCAGAATAACATACTTAGATGATGCCATTAAGTAGCTTGTTCTTGTTACTGCTGCTTGGCAGAAGCTGTGTCTGCATACATTTTTACACCTCAGTTATTTTTTTTTGTTTGACAATTCAAATAAAGCATTGAAGAGACAGGATCTCTTTCATATCCTTGAATTACAACAAGTTTTTATATCTTCATCACAGGATTCAAATAAGCTTCTATATTTTTCCATGTGGAGATTGAAATGTTTCTCTTCTCGTATTTTGTTTTTACTGTTTCTTTCAATGCAAAACTGGGTAGCTATAGGTAACACTGGAGACATGCCTGTTTCGCAGGAAGGAGATGGCTACAGTTCTTAACAGTGAGAGAAAAGAGATACAGCTAGCATAGGATAGCTGGCAAAGTATTTATTTCATTGCATTGTCAGTAGTGGCATTGACAGTCTGTGGTTGTCTGTCATATCTGTGAATTTCGTTTCCTTTTCCTTGAAAAGAAAATAAAGATGTTCTATCAGAATCTAATTTTGTAGTGAAAAAGAAAGTATCAGATTATACCCACCCACAGCATTTATAGCTATCTGTGAAATGTATTGGAAAGCCTTTGAAATGCCCTCATCATCTTCCCAATCCCATCTCATGTTTGAAAGACTCTGCTCAAAAGGAAAGAAACATCCTCCTTTTTTGCCACAACTACAATAACAAGCAAAGAAGCCTCACCCAGCCCACATGGTTGTCCCATGACAGCAACAAGAATTTCTGTTTTTCTAGGGAGACATCCTGCCTAGGGGTCCTTAGGGCAGGCTTTTCAGCTTCAGGGCAGTATAGCAGTAATGGGACCTGCAGTATCCATGAGAAGCAAAAAGGTTTTCTTAAAGGAGGTTTACAGAAACTGGACCACACATGCGGGACCTGGGAGTGATACACATTGTCCCCACATTTTTCTCCGATAAATTTCAAGACCGTAGAAAGGATTTACATGTAAAAGGATTTGTTTATATTAAGGTATAGAGCTGTTTCTAACTGTAGTTACCACAAGCCCTACAGCTGTAACTGTTAAATGTCACTTAGCATTTTCTGTTCAGTGCTTTTTCCTCACTTCTTTGCTCAGAACCAAAGTAATTACATTTGAGATCAAGAAATTACTTTCATCTTTTAGCATTTGAGGAGATACATAAGCGGCAGTGGGAAGGTCAAGGATGGCATTTTGTGTTTCCTTACATTGGAAGTTGATGCTTTTTGCATAATAAAAATTTAAAATCTTGGCTGTATTCCTGAATATCGTTACCAAATTTGAAAGGTCTTCCTCTTCACAAATATCATGATAATATGGCTCTGCTTTCAAGCCAATTCTACTTGCACTCATTTCCTCCAACCTCGTCATCAGCTCATCTTGCCTCTTACTGGTGCAGTTTATAAACAATGCATTATTAATTCCTCTTTGTCCTTCCTTTCTCCTTCCTTTTTCATATAAAAATAACAGGTCTTCCGTTTATAGGATTACGAGTTAGTTGCCCTAAATATCTTGAGAGCCACTTCAGGTTGTCTTTGCTGCCTGTAGCAAAGAGAACTTTTTCTTGCAGTTGCACTTGAAATACCCACAGTGTAGTTGTCCTTGAGTTATAGCATAAGATAACCTAGTGTAAAAGCAACTGTGATTTTGAGTCTTAGAAGCCAAAACAGGGAAATTAATTTATTAGTCAATATATTATTACCAGTGATACAATAACTTAGTAGCTAAGAATTTAAATTTAGTGGATAGTGTTTAGTTTTCAATGTTACCTTACAAAAAGTAGCTAACTTGAAATTCACTCAATTGACCCTGTCCTCCAACAGACAAGGAAAATACCTAACTGACTTACATCTGTCTGTGAGGAAAAAGGATCCATGTTTTCATAACACAGTTTAACATACAGTTGGAATCATGTAGGATGTTATCAAAAAACTTACCCCACACAAATGTGACTGTATGATCTTAACTTCAAAGTTGAATAGCAAATACATCTTTTTTGAGAAAGACTGAAATCATTTGCAGTTTGTTTCAGTATTTTGTAAGAGACACTTCATCTAATAGGTTTAAATTGGCCATATTTGGTATTCACTTGGCCCTCATATATTCTGTTTTCTCCGCATTCTGATAAAATAGCATGCTTGGAATCATAATTAGGGTGTTCATTCTGTCAGGCATTTTCTTAATTGTTGAAATATGTCTGAGATACTTGTATTTAAATTAAATTATTTCCATTTGTGATTTAGTGGAGCAGCCACTACTTCGCTGGATATTATTAAGACTGATTTCCATAGAACACCCTTTTTATGACCCATTGTTAATTACACATCCAGCTGCAAGAGAGAACTCTGTATTGTACATTCCTCATACATGAAATTCTTGGTGCAAATCAAATGCAGCAAGATCTGTCAGAAGTTTTGTAAAGTAACAGATACTTAACAATTGGGAAGTTTTGGTGTTTTGTTTTTTTTTTAAAGAAAAGGGCAAAAGCTTAAAATTTAATTATTTTTTTCCTGCACACGTGAAGGTCTAGATGATCACCGTATTTTATAAACTAGTTAAAAGCAGTCATAAAATAATCCCAGTTGGTTTCTTCTCCCTTATGAAGTTACCACCATAATAAAATATACCCCTTTCTTCAGATGTGAATTCAGTACATAGCAAGATTTATTTCTGTGTTCTGGGTCACATTCTGTTCTCATCCATTCCACTGTAACAGTGAAAAAAATGAACTGAAATCTTTGATTGATTAAATCGAAACTTCATGGAATTTTTTCACGTCAAGGGATTTACTCCAGTTTTGTACTGCGTTACTGAAAACATAGTTTGTTTATTAACAGATAAACCAACAGCATAAATTTGGGAAGGAGTGTTTTTGCTATTTACTTTGATTGTTTTGCTTTACAATGCATTTGAGGTATAACAACATATGCTGGACAGACATTCACATTCATTGTTTCTCCATCCTGAACCATGTAACATTGATTTAGATATATTCTGAATGCTAAAATGTGAAGTGCTATTTTGGGCAATGTAGAATCCACTATTTCCTAGTTGAGACAATTTCCTACTTCAGTCTATAATAACAAACCTAAGTGCAGACACGTCTGTCTGCAGGTTCAATACACTGTTTTAGAAGTTTATTCTTGTCTTGATACTTCTGGACGACATGTGCGTTAGTTGGAATTGTGGATGGTTATCCAGGGGAGAATAAGCACCTGTGTGCTGTAATGTCAAAGCCATACTGCAGTGCTGTTGCAAGGTCAAGTGATAGGGAAAGCAGAATGAGAACGGATCTGACTCTCCAAAGTGAAATTCTAAGCCCATTTTTATGTGATGGCCCCAGCAATTGTTGTACCAATTGTTCAAGGATTCTGGTCTTCTTGCTCAGCTGGGCAGAATGCAAAACAAGGAAATGTTTCTACTTTCTGCAGCACTGGCTGAATGCATTTCAATGGGCTGTGGTGTCACTTGTGATTTATTGCCCATTTTTGTTCTTTTATGTGTTATATTTGTCATTTTTGCAGTGACAGTTTCATCTATAAAACAGCATAGTTACAAGAAAATGTTAAGAGGATACAGGAGTGCCATGGGAGCTGCTGTTTCCTTTTCTCCCTTTTATTTCCCCTAGTACATTACAGAGTCAAATGTCAGGTTTTCTGTAAGACAGTGCAGCCAAAGCATCTATGCTTTTAAGCATAAGTACATTTTCCACAGAGCAACTGAGGAAGAGCTAAAGTTAAACAATAAGACAAAGGAGGCCCAAAAATAATGTTAGTAACTAACATTTCACAAATGGTGAAATAACCCATAATACAAATACAAGCCTTTGCCATCTGTGCACAATAAAGAGCCCAACCTCATTAGAAGTCAGTTATCAGTGGGATTATATTAGTCATAATAAGTACACCGCTTAATGTTTTAAAATAATAGTTCCTTTAACATCCTCTGGAAGTGGGACCCTCCCAACTCTCTTGTGTAAGTAGGAGAATAGGGAGGATAAACTGCAGAGGGTCTTGTCAGCAGTTTTATTCTGGCCATTGATGCTTCTGGTTGGCCAAGGGGGTGTGGGTTCTTCAGCTGTGCTGGCGCTGCATCGCCAGAGCCGGTGTGCTACGGACCTGGGACAGGAGCAGCTGGAGAAGATCCCGTGAACTAGAGGAAAGTATCAACCTTTCCCCCTTTAGGAAGGACAAGTAGCCTAGTTAGGTATGTTTTCCACTGTAGAAAGTGTTTGTCTTTTATTCAGAGGAGTTAAAAAGTTGGTTGCCACAGAAGTAATAGTCAGTCATTGCAGGAGCTTTGTTACATCCCCCAAGAACAAAACCAGTCTGGAAGTTTGAGCCTTGCAGTACATACCACGTGTCTAATATGTCTTTCATAAAGAAAGTCATCCAAATTCAATGTAAGCCACTAAAGATGGGTCTGTTTGGTTCATTCTAGCTTGAAAAATAATCTGTTCTCTTAGTAATGTGTAATTTTCATGTCAGGATATCTGTGAGGCTGTTTGAGGTTGGGCTGGGAGGAGACAGAGCTTTTCTTAATCACATTATAGAGAATGGAAGCATAAAACCCAGTCATGAAAGTAATGACAGGAATGAAATGACCAGGATAAATTCTTTAACAAAGTGCAGGAATCTCTGCCATCTGTTTAGTACTGGTACTGGTCAGTATCACACCTACTCCAAAATGTTTCAACATCAGCAATGTACAGAGAAGCAGAAAACTTAAAACAATGCAAAAATTCCAGTAGGTAATTTTTAGAGCATAGCTGTCATACAGTGTGTTATTTCATTTCTATATTAAAAAATATGCTTCTGATTTTAACATTTGAAAGAGAACATGTTTTGTATGTATCACAATGAAAAATTAAGGAGAGACAAGGGAAGACAAAGAAACTCAGAGATATAAGTAGTAACTAAAAAAAACCTGTGAATTTCAGTGTTTCCCACCTGTAGTTTTTTGATTGTATTCATAAAATGCTAAGCAATTTGAATATTAAGTTTAAATAAAATGTGGGAGAAGTTGTGGGTAAAAATAATCTGTAGTTCTTCAAATCTGCAAATTTGGTGTTTGTACCACTGGAGAGTTTGACAAATGTTTAAGGCAATATTACATGGATTGCTTCTGTTCTAATGTGTAGTGAGCATTCAAATGTGCTACACATTTGAACACAACAGAGTAGTGTTGCAAAGAGGAGAGTAATACTGTCAGCTTTAAGCAAAAGTTAAGGAACATACCATCTTGGGCAAAATAATGTTTCAGCAATTTACTCTAGTTTAGTTTCCTTGAAATGCCTCAAATCTTACTGAGAATCTGAGCTACATTTGTCTGCTTGGGTAACAATTCAATACTATGCAAGCCATAACTGGAGTTATTGATGAGTTTTTAACACCTTCTTCAGACAGTATATTGAAAATGTTCTTTTCAATAGGAAATGAACAATGGGAGTTTGACTGCAAGAACCAATGATTTTAGAGTTCTGGGAAAGACAATCAGGTTTATCCATGCATTTTCAAGTCTTCATTTTTCAAAAATTTTGAATTTTCATTTCCTTCCCTTCTTCTGATTTTCTATCATTGCTGAGCACTAAGAAGTTTTTGTGTGCATAGAAAATTCCCATGCAAATGGAAGTTGAGTCACAGTTTTTTATAAAAGTAAACAGAAATTGTGTTGCATGGTTTTAAGCAGTCAAAAGGGGAAATAAGTACTATCAGGTTCTGTTTAAACTTTTGAGTTCATGTCAGAAGCACAAAGAGAAACAGGAAAACCAGTAAATTCTAATTGGTCAGAAGCAAACAAAGTATTCTATAAACCTATTTTGAAGCAAAATAGTTGCACTTTTCAGTATGCTGTCATTGAATTAGACTGCTTCTGGTTATGAGTAAATGTGTCAATAATTAAAAGTGAAAAGAGCTGATGATAAAAATGACTGTTCAAGGCATTCTTAATCAAGTAGAGAAAAGTTGAGATTTTCCTTTAACCCCTCAAACCTCCAGGAAATAAATGAAAAACAAAACGTAAATCAGTGATAATGATTCAGAGGAGGCCTAGTCTATTCTTGTCCCTGTACTAGAATACTGGTGCATTCAACATTATTTTGGTCTGAATAGGGTTTTTTATTGGCAATACTGTAAACATTTCTAAAATATGAACAAAAGAACTGCTACACTGTATGGCACAAAGACATATTTAGAATTTTGTGGAATTATATTTCCTTTGTTGTGCTGATTCTCCTTTCCAGTTCCTCTAGCTGACCTTCCTGCCCCAAAACAGTGTTGATTCTGAAATGATTTAAAAGAAAAAGGTTTAGAGTGTTTTTTCTTACTTTTTATAAATTATCACAAACATATTTCTCTATTTCTTCATGTATCGTTACATGTATAATTCCATTTATTTGTTAGTAGAATTAAGTATGTTATGCTTTCTTCCAAGAAAATATGTGGGTAATGAATAATGAGAAGTAAATTCCAAGTGATTGTTTTTGAAGGATTTCTGAAGAATCCTTCATAAGGATTGCAGTGTGAAGGGAGGTGGGTAGTGGAAATCACCAGGAATGTCAGCCTCATCTGTGAGCCAGTGGCAGCACAGGCCAAAACATCCATGGGTGTTCAGACCTCCCACAGGCAGGGATACCTATATACTGCATTACCCTCTGCCCTCCATCCTCCTAATGTCAAAGTAACCAAGCCTTCACTGACTTTCCATTTGGAGCCATTCCTCTGTTTAAAGTCCTTGGCTGACAGTGAGATCAGAAGATGATAGGTCACTCTGCCGCTTCTTACCCATAGCTTCAGGTTGCTTTGTTCCCATGCTGGATGCAATCCCTTTCATTGAGGGATGGAAAATAAAACAGCTGTGTTTCTCCAGGCCAAAAACATCTAGTTCTGTAGCTGAGTAGGACAACTCCAGAAACATTACTGTTTGATCTTATTTCACATCTTCCGGGCTTGGTAGAAGCCAGTTGAATGCTAGAAAACCACATTTTATCTCCCCTGAAGAGGGCAGTCCTCTTCAGTCCTCAAATCCACACCTTTCCTGTTTCTAGAAAACAGCTGAAATAAATTCTCAGTGGTGCCTGATATTTCTTGTCATGTCTCACTATATTTTCAGGAGATCTAGTGTTGAAAGCATGGGAGTCAACAAGAGGTCTCCTTCAGCAATAAGTGAAAGTCAAATTACCCTTGGTGAGGCTGATGATGAATCTTCCACTTCTGCTATAGGGATGTCCTGAAAGTGGTGCTGACTTGCTTAGAAAATACATTAGGTATGGACAGGATCAATCCTGATTGTCTGCTTTCATTTTCTTAGAGCTAATTTGAGAATAGTACTCTTCTACCCTGAGTACTGTTGGTTTGAGGCTGTGTAGAGAGCCATAAAATGAAATGGTTTAGGTCTAAAGGCTACCCTTGTACATTATGTACCTCTGTGACTTCTTGTTCACCAAAATCAGGGACTATAAGATGCAATTGCACTTCCAGTGGCTGTGAGTGGGAACTCTTTCACAGAGCATCAGTTGGGAACAAGCCTTAAGTTCAAAGTACTGGGATACCTGCAGTTTCAGCCCTTGTCGGTGCTTCTTTTCTCGGACCTCCTCATCCTTATTCAGTTTGAGCTCTACATGCATACAGCTAATTTGATGCAAGTATATTCTCATTACTCCTCAGTCAACCTTGATTAGAAATGTGTGTCTCATCCTGGCCATTGTTGTGCTTGTGTAGTTAGAGAGTAGTTGGTAAGAAAGCCAAGTTTCATCTTTCCACAGAAGTTGGGAGGATTTCAACTTTTATTTCAGTGGCCGGGTCTGTTTTAAAATATGCTGCCATTGCTTTTCCATTTGTTGGCATAGAGGTCTGTGATGTGCACCACTGTGGCTGCTTCTTTGGCCATACATAGTTAGTACTTATAAATATGTAACCATCCTTTTTTCTTCATAAAATATACTAAAGTGTGTGGGAGTACCCTTTAGGACTATTTGAAAGCTTAAAGTTCCAAACAACTTACATTTTTTTTTCCATACTAAATTATTTATTTCCAAGAAGGAGATACACTGTGTCTGTATATTTGAGACTTGTTAATAATTTCTGGTTATGGTACAGCTATTGAGTGTGCTTTAAACATCCTTTAATGATCTCAGTTCTATTAAAGTGTGAGGGCTTACATTTTTTTCCAGAATGATTGAGGGCTTCCAACTCCTTGGGTGCCCACTAGAGAGGAAAATTTTTATGAATTTTAATTATTTAAATTTCTTTGCTTAAAAGAAAAAGGCAAAGAAGAGCTAGCAGAAAGGATGGTGGCTTTGTTTCAAAGGAGAAATGAGCTGTTTATCAACACTTGATTGCTTGTTTAAAGTATTTTTTTAAAAAAACCCACAGTCTCCAGAAAAAATCCAGTGTAAATAGTCTGGATTAAAATCCTGTTAGAATTAGATTGTGATGAGATCAAAAGTCAAACTGGGAGCTTCATTTTTTTAGGCATGTTTTGTAAAGAACTTTGTTATTCCTGACAACCAGAAATGCAGATGTTTAACCAAAGTCATCTTTCACATGTACCACCATGAATCATCCACCAGTGAGAGACACGTCATGTGATAGTCAAATGAGTCGTATTCATCAGTGAAACAGTTCTTTGCATGTCTTTTCATGCAGTTCTTTGTCACTTATATTTACATTTTCATAAAGACTATCACAAACAAAATTAATAATTCATAACTATTGTTACACAGCAGAGCCTTATTTTGATACTTCCTTCTTACCATAGACCTTGTAACAAGTCTGGGTTTTCCTGTATTTAAAAAAACACCAAATAAAAAATATACCATATCATCATGGTTTTCCATGATCATAACTTGCAAAGAAAATACTCTTCTGCTAAAATGTGAGTACTGCTTGCCCTCTTTCCCGGACTTCATATAAATAGAGTGGTGAGCACATCACAGGAGGGAAAATCAGACTTCATTGATTTCAACACTTAAATGACTCCTATGTGTAGCAAAACAGAGGGAAAACATAGTCTCTGCCATGTAGAAAAAGCAGTTTGTACATGAGCACTTCCAAGAGAAACCAGCAACAGAAAGGAAAAATATTGGAAAAAGAGAAGTAAACAGACCTTACTCTTGTGACAATTCCAAAACTAATATATTCAAGACACCGGCTAGAGACAGAAAACTGAAAAAAACTGATCAAAACCACCTTCTGGCACAAAGTGTACCTTGCCCAACAGCACCTCATAACTTCTACCATATGGACAAAAACCTGCAGTTTTGAAGAACGAGGAGTGCTGACTGGAAAGCTAACAATGAGGATGGCAAGGGAGAACTCTCTCTCCTAGCTGGAGTTCTACCAGGAGTAATAAAACAAAGACTTTGTTAGTAGAATACATGTTGGCTAGCAGATGAGGACTGAATGACAGTCACTTACAGTGTAAACAAAAGAGCCAGGGTGGTTATTCATTTCATCTACAGATCTGTAAGTGTTTTGGGTCTTCTCCAAGACAGGCTCAAATCCTGGCATCTGGGATGAACTTGAAACTCAAATAAAAGTGTGTTGAACTGGCTCATCTCTCACAGCATCGGTAATGCTGCTGCTACAGATTAATAAATAAGGATACCATTTTTTGCAGCCATGGGTGACATGAAGGGAGAAATGCTGTTTCTGGACATTTTACACTGCTGCCCTGTTGCAGTGTATATTGCAGTTTGTGATACAGGATTGCATTTTCTGTTGGTCATTTGACATATATAAGGACCTACCTCTGTGAACCACCTGCTTTCATACCAGGAGAGACATATCAGCATTCTTTCTTACTTTGTCATACTGCCTTTTGTCTCAGTCCTTTTCTTTTGGCAACTCTGCTTTTCCTACTTTTATGTTAATGAACCTTTCTGTTGCTTCCTTCCTTGAAACACCCCAACCAACATTACCAATTAAAACATTTGTAAGTCCCCCAAATCACTCCTGAAGATCTGTTTCTACTGTGGAACTAACTGGAAATGCTGAGTGATACCAGCTAGTTAAAAGAGCAGGAAGGATAGAACTATTTGGCTATTGCAAATGCATCTTTTTAGGGGTTTTTGCCTCCCCCTTCCCCCTGTGATTGCTACACCTGCCTATTACAGCCTAGCTCAGCTAGGTCGTGTGCTTTTAGTGGCAGAGATTACTTAGCTGTGTGCCTGCTCTGTTCTTAGCACAGTGGGGCTCCCAGTCTGATTTACAGCTTCTAGCTCCTACTATCATACAAATAATAGAGAGTAATAATGATAGTAGCCTCTGTAATTCATGTTGTCCTTGGAAAGCGTGGGCAGAGTCTTTAAAGCCAAGCTCTCTGATCTTTTCAGTCTTCTCACTTTGTGGCAGGGACAATAGGATCCTAGTGATGGGTGTTCCAAGGAAGCATCATACCTCTCTGCCTCTCTTCTGCCTTGTACCATTTTGCATGATTTCTGCCACCTAATCACGGTGCAACTGTCACACAGGGGTATAATGTTTCATTTTCCTGACTTACTCTGTGAAATAACTCAAAAGTAGGTGCTGAGATGTGATAGTTGAATCTCACTGCCTGCATAAAAAAATCACAGGGTAGTTACTAACTCAAAAGTTGGTTTCAAATTTGACTGGAAAATAGGGTGAACTAACTGTATTACTGCCTTAAAGCCTTGTAAGGTTAGCCATTACATCAGTCACTGAAACACCTGTGGATGAAATGTAGTTGGAAAGGCTTGCAAGCGTCTTACCAATCAATTACCTTTTGAGGGTGCACAGCTGCAGAAAGGAAGTAAAAAAGGCAGGAACTATGGTCAGCCTTGAGTGGGAGAAATAAAAGGAAACTGGTCTAGTTAATTAATGGAAGGGATTATTTTTTGACTCATGTAGAAGAAACATCTGAATTTTTTAAAGAATGTTTTAGACAAAACAAGCTTTAGCTATTTTTTACTAGTAACAGCTTATATCTTGTCCCTCTCTTCGTAAATATGACCAGCAGCACCTAGACTTCTGGGGCGGGATTATTTTATTGGTTATTCCATTCTGTAAAATGGTCAGTCATTTCTAAGTACATTTTTTGGGGGAAAGAAATATTGAATAGCAAGTCCAAACTTTGTTCATTTACAAAGGGAGGAGAAAGAGAGTTTATTCAGTTTGATAGAGGTCCATTTTTTCTGCTGGAAAACATTTTCATTTTTCTTGAAAACAAGATAGTGATTGCCTCTAAATTAAAGGAATTATTATCTTGCTCACATAATTAATTCACCTTAGCTTTCATTTCAGTGATAAGTAGTTCTGCTGCAACCTTTTCTATCCACAAGCTACCTACAAGAGGTCATTCTCTGTGAAGTTTTGAGGTTGATGATTACATGATACTTGTGCCTTCTGAGAGAGAAAGGGAAATTTTCCACCAAAGGAAGTGGCAGAACTAGAAATTCTTCAAGGATAGAGGAGGAATTTTTTTTACCCAGTCTTCTAACCCATTGTGTGGAAATAGAAATTGACCTGCACAGACTCATCTAAGAATTCTAACTTGGCAGACACTAATACAGCAACTAGACTATAATTCAGTTCTCATTTTGAAGAGGAAGTAACACGCCGTGAACTGGCAGAGTAATGACTCAACTTCAGAGGAGATTCCAATATTAAGAAAAAGTTAATGGAATAGCTCTGAGAGTAAAAACTAAGTGAAATAGTGTCTTTAGATGTTTCATGGGTACTACTTAAAAATATTATTACTGAGGCTTGCAAAGTATGGAAGAAAATGGGATCCGTGAGGAAAAATCCTAAGTCAGGCCGGCTGAATGCCATTTGTTCTAAGTGAAGGAAAAGAAACGTATTTCACATTTTAAATGCTACTGGGAGAGCCACTAGGAATGGGAAATAAGTCAGTAAAAGGGAAATTGTAGTCGCTGAGATTAACTAGAAAAGTAAATATCGAAGGGTACGGAACCAAGCAATGTTACTGTCTTCCACTTGATTCAGCACAGGAAGCCTGGGAAAATAGGTTGCTGGGTTTTGTAGCACCTTAGGGTTTATCTTCAAGTGTATCTTTCTGTTTTTCACTTCTGGCAGGAAGCACTCTAGTTTGTTTTCATCAAGTAAAGACTTTCCAAAGTCAGCACCTTAATCTTTTTTAAACTGGCAGGAAGCATCTCCTTGTCCTTTCATTTTCTAAGCGGCTCCCTTGAGCTATCCTGCACTTACTGCTCTTTAGTGACCTATTGTCTTTCTAGAGTTGCACCACAGTTTATATGTCAGTTTAGCCTTATTTCTTGCAGCTCCACTAGCCCAGACAAACTCAGAAAAGAGAAGTGAGGTTTTGTATGCAAGGCTTGAAGTCAGTCATCTGTATGCAAGGGTGGAATTAAAATCTTAAAAGTAAAACAAGCAAAAAATCCAAGTAAGTCATTAGGTCCAGTGTTGTGAGGAAAATTCAGTGGGCACAGCACAGTTGTTTGCATCAACTTAATGACCTGTTTTCATTAAATACAGATATTTTACTATAGGCACAGAATTAGTCTTGTAGCTGTATATTCTTAAAGGCTCCAGGGCAGTCAAGGAAATTAAAAATCACTGTGTCAGACAAAGAGGTTGAAACAACAGTAATAAAATAAAGAGATAAACCACTAAGACTAGATCATCATGATAAAATAGTGTATCAGTAACACTGTTTCTGTAATGATAAATTACATTTCACTCAATATTTTTAGCATCTGTCAGTACAGCAGAGTAAAAGAGAAATTAAAGCATGTCTTTTTTTTAAGATTCCAATGGTACTTTTCCACATCTCTCATGAAAACATACAAACAAAACCAAATGCACAAATGGTCATTGCAGTTTATCAGGAGACAAAATTAATTTCAGAACTACTGTCTGAATTGCCTCCCTCCCCTTAGGCATGGCTCACACTTCCCTCCATGGTGCCAGTGCAATTACCTGTGTGGATATGGGTTAAAAGTCAGTCAAGAAGTAATTATGAGGTGAGAGGCAAATATCACTCAATTAACAGACAGAAACATGGGAGAAGTACAGTTACACTGCTTGTCATAGCTAATGCACTTTAGTATTTAATATTAAATGCTGTATGGTATGTTTATTAAATGCGTGGAAGAGTCAGTGTTGGGGCAGCAGCTGTTGAATACAGTGCTAGATGGTATAATTTAGCAGAATTCACATAGGACTACGAAGAATTTCAGTGGGACAAAAGCAAACCAAATGAAGAGGTCATACCAACTCAAATTTCAGTCTTGATAAATGCTAAAATATAAGTTTGAATGGCTTTTAACTTGTAAAGGATTCAAAGCTGAAGGCTGCACTGAAGAAAGGGATGCATGTTTCACTGTAAATAATACACTGTAAAAAACTTTCAATGTCCATCTGATGATGAAATACAATCAAACAGAATGCTAAGGGGTATGAAGAGTGGATTAGAGCACAGCAATTTTCTGAAATCCATTTGTAGAAAAACTGAGGTATGTTAAATGAATAAACAGCATTAAATAAAATGCAGAATGGGAATCCCGAATTTCTAATAGTAAAAGACTCAAGGAATGTTCAAGAGAGATGAAAGTTCTTTTCATTTACCTAAATGGATTTTGGAAACCACTAAGAACAACATTTTGTCAGCAAATAAATAAGCTGCTGAATGGAAATAAAGGAGAATTGAGAGAATGCCAATATTATTTTATAATAATTAATGATAGGATACTTAAATAATGAATGTCATTAATTAAAATTTAAAAGGCTTGTTAAGCATCATGCTTCTAGTTTAAGATAACCTGTAAGCAATGCTGAGTCCATCACTGTGAGAAACAGTACTTTATTTTTAACTTGGCATTACAATTCTTTTCATAGGCAATTTGAGATGATTCCTCAGTTGCATAATCAATAAATGATGCAATATGGGAGTTCAAATGTCCTGGTGTTAGGCTCTGTGCCACTTCCTGTCGAGGCTCTGGAGATTTTGCGTTAGTGGCGGATTCACCAGCTTGTTCAGTAGTCCCAACAGGACAGTGCTTTGTGCGATGGAAGGCATTTCATCAAAGTTATGCTCCTTTGTATGCAGACAACGTGTGTGCTTTGAATATGACTTTGATACTATCTCCTCTGCGTAGTGTAAGTGTAGCTGGTTCCACTGAGCTGAGGACCATGAGCTGCTAAGGAGAGACATGACACTGATGGGCACATTGGATAGCACCAGAAATGGTTGCCTTTACTTAATTTCACTGTTTAGCACTCATATTCTCAAAACTAATGCTGGAAGCCTTAACAAAAGGAATGAAACCATAAGGCAGAAATTGTTTTAAGCAAGTCATTACTGATAAGTATTCCAGTTGGCTGGGGTAGCCTGAAGGAGATAATGAGGAATAGGCTCTGGAAGGAACCAGTCTTAGAAGCTGCATCTGAAAAGATACTACTTGCTATTGACTTAACATTCTTTCTTTCTTGGGTTTTAGATTTAAAAGAGAGCTTTGGAGTCCTTCTTATGTCTTACCATTTGCATCATACTTGATTCACTGGTTCCTGTTGGCCAAGTTCAGTTCAACAGCTGCTTTTTGCATGAACATGCTCTAGATGTCTTCTAAATATCTACTGCAGTTTTGAGTTCTGTGAAGAGTACAGCAATACAGAGTTTTAAAAAAGTATTTGTACATAATACAGGAAAACAAAAATAGAACTGTTTACTCATACAAAGTATGAATCATCCTTTATTCATACAAAGTAAGGATTTTAACAATTCAGAAAAATGTGTGTGTGTATTTCTTTCAAACTATTATTCTTATGGGACTGGGCACAGGGACAGTAAGCACATCATCTTCTCTGATTTAGCATTCCTGTCAAGTACCTTAGCCAGGATCTTCCAAAGAACCTGGTTCCTTCAGTTAGCTCTAGATATGTTTTGATTAATGGTTATCACCTTTTCTGGCAGGTTTTTCTGGCATTCCTCTTGGCAAGGAGTTTTGAAGATGTAGGCCAAAAGTGTAAAAAAAGTGTGGGCACTCAGAAATACTCTTCATCTTAGAATATCCTGGTTAAAATTGAGAAGAAACATTGATAATGTTTTCATTCTGTTTTTCAGGAAATAGCACTTCAAGTAAATTGGCCATTAATTTGTTTCCTTTCCAGAAGGAGAAAGTGAAGAAACAAGTAAAATATAGTTGGTACTGTCAGAATCCTCTCTGAAACCCAGTTAGTGTGACACAAGAATGTGGTCTTAAAAGATTACAATTCACTCAGGATTTACTCTTCCTTCTCCCTTCCCAAAAAAGCAGGAAAGCGAATCCCTGTGTCCACTTTATGGTATGGTGCCTCAAATGATGAATGCTGACACATTTTGATTAAAAAACAAAATGGAAATCCATAAAAAAATAAAATCAGCTTAGTGAATTGAATGTTGCTTCCTTAACATTTTTCATCCTGAACTCATTTAGTAGGGGAAATGGATATTTCATCAGACATGGATTTGACGTTCCATCACATTATACAGTAAACAGTACAAACGATGTTATTTTTTTAAAATGGAGAAGCTGGAAGAGCTAAGACAGTAGCTGCTGTAAGGCACTGGTTATCTCATTTAAACAGATATTAAATGTAGGTGCCAGTGGTGTGATCATCAGCTGCTTCCCACTTTGTGAATAAATTGCTTAGAAGGAGTCTTTTTTCCTACCAGATGTGACCTAGATTTAGATTTCCAAAGGCAAAAAAAAAGTCTATTGTGTAAAAAAACAATTGTGGGTAAAATGCATGGTAAATGAGCTTATCTCACTTTTCCAGGTGTTTAAGCTAGTATGTTATGGAATTACAGCTTCATTTATGAAAAATAATTGAGGAAAATGTTCCAGCAAATCAAATTTGGATAAAGGCTTAGTATAGTTATTGTGTTGTTAGCAAGTTTCTAAATGGAAGAAAAGGGAGCCAGTGCAGATAATAAAAATACAGAAACCTGTGAATCTGTGAAGAGGCTTCTGCAAAGGGTCAGGGCTGGAAGTGGTATCCTACCTGTATTGTGGTCCTGCAAAATGTCTTGGAACAATATAAAGAATTCTACTCCTGACAATTCATATGAAAGCAGGATTTTTTCTTAAAAGACCAGGCATTAATATCTGTTGGCCCTGGCTAAGATTAATGACATTAGTAGAGTAAGGGTACAAACATCAAAATTCTTTATTCTTTTTCTCATTCCTCTTTTTCTTTTATCGATTCCATAGGGGCTGCCACTCGAAAACCAGACCCGGAGCCTGAGAAGCAGACAGACCATACCGTTAAAATTGCTGGAGTCATTGCAGGCATCTTGCTGTTTGTCATTATATTTTTGGGGGTCGTGCTGGTAATGAAGAAAAGGTGAGCAATTAGTGGATGTTTCCTATGTCCATATTCATATTGCATCTCCTACGGCAGTACTCAGTTTGCTGTTGGTAAAAGTGTCCAGCCACCTTCGTACCCTCTGAGAATCAATGTTTGTGTCTTTGTTTCATATATAACAACTCAAGGTTAATGATTCTAGCACTTCTTACACCAGTACTGCATGATGGACTCTAATAACAGGAGAGTATCTTGTCCTGTGTGAGTCTCCACCCTATTCAACAGATCGGCTGGAAGCTAGGTGTAGTTTCATTCTTGCATGTAAAAGAAATCCTTAGTCAAACAAGAGCTAGAGCTAAGGTAATTTCTGCTAAGAATGAGGTCTGTATTGTTCTGCGTAACCTTCATTCCCTGAAAACAAAGGAAAATGTTACAATGGTGCTGAATGTTTCCAAATGCTGGTTCAACACACTCATGCATTGAGATTGTTTTGCTTTGAATATCATTTGAAAACTGCTACATTATTAGAAGTGTAAGGCTTTTAAAACTGCCTTTCTCAACACTGTAAGAGGTAAAATAGTAACAGGAAAAATATAGCTAGGGAAGTGGCACAGATAAGGAAAAAAACTCATATGATCTTAGAAGCTTAGTCTAGATTGAGAGAAATTAATTAGCAAATAGAATTAAGGTTTTAGCTTCTATAATGAGCAGTGTGAGATTTGCAGCTCTTAGAGGTGGGGTTGGGAATCTGTGAGTGCTGCGTAAAGGGGCTGAGTGACAAATTCTCCTTCCACGCCTGCCACAGTCTCCCTGCTGTGTCCCATAACCCCTCACCTCCTTGCTACTGCCCTTGAATTATCCCCTTTTTTCCTTTGAGAGGAATCCTGGCCTGATTTGGCTCATCCCGACCCTGTGTAGTTTAATTGTATGTTAACTAGTTTGGCAGGTCTGAGATAGTCCAAACCCCTGAGCTGCCCACATTTCTTCCAGAATTTGAGCAGTGGAGGTGCACAGCAAAGGAGGCAGCTGCCTGACAGTGCCTCAGGGCAGGCAACAGAAGTAGCTGCTTTTCACTCTCCTTGAAGGCAGAAGCAGGGCCATGAGTTAGTAGGGCTCTATGAGTTAGAAGGGAGAGAAAGGCAAACTGTGGCCAGGGCTGGGGGCTAGGTCATGACAAGAGGTATATAAAGCATTCAAAAGCTACTGTACAGAAGAGACTGAGACTTAAGCCCCAGGGTGAGTCTGACTGGGGCAATGGAGTTGACCCAGTAACCAAGTCTGCTCAATAAAGTACAGTGTAGCAGGGTTGAAATCTGTTCTGACTTTGCAGTACTTTTTTCTTCCCACTTCCAATTTCTTGCATCATTCATACCTTCAGTTTCAGCAGCTGAACTTCCCAGCTCCTCCCTAGAGCCAGACACAGCACTTGGCATGCAGGGAGGAAGGCTCCTTGGATTTTCTGGCCAATCCTTCTTCACACAATTCCTGACCAGCATTCATCATTCTCTCTGTTGAGTTCTGAGCCTCTCCTTAAGTGTTTCTGCCAAAGATAGAATGTATTCACCCAAGGGAGACAAGTTATTCTTAATCTTGAAGGGAGAGCATTGCAAAATGATCCAAATAGTTTCAAAGAGAATAAGGTGTCTGGGTCTCTGGCTAAATGGATGCTATGCCAGCTCCTGCTTAATTCTCTAGAGAAAAACTCTTTGATAATCTAATTATTAGAGGCAGGAGGGCTCAGATCCTAAGTGTTTGCATTAATGCAGAAGGATACTTGATTCCTTCTGTCTACCACAGCGAAGTAATTATTATTCATAGTAATTCTGTTGTTAGAGAAAAAACGCATTCTGTGAGCTTCCTTAGTTTTTTGAATAAATCTGCTTGTGACAGGAATGGAACTACTAAAAATACAAGTCCAGGAACTCTGTTGCCAAATACACACAATTCCATTGTGTAGTACAGAAAGAATGATACCAATAACTTAAACATGTCCCAGAATGATGCTGCAGCCTTGAACAAAACAAACTGAAATGAGTTGAAGCAAATATTAAAAAGTAAGAATGGTTCATTTGAGTAACAGGATGTGACTAGGCTTTAATGAGAGTTTCAGGAGGTGGGTATATTGTGTCCCAAACCTCTTAAGCATCTGCTGTAGCATAGAAGATCTTGAATACAATTACACTCATGACTTAAGCAGAAGATGAACCGATTATTCAATAGATTGTTATTGGTGCATTAATTCACTAGGCTGCTGAGGGCCCCTATGGTTTCACCTTGGTTCAGTTACTGTGTATACATTATGCATTTGAAGAAAACGTATAAATCATGCCACAAGCTTAGTGTGACCCTAGAGGTTTTGCAGTTCTGCGGTATTTTTAGGTGCTACTTTGAGAAACAATCTTATCAGGCTAGTGTGCTGTTTGACTTCTGCACTTGATCATTTTATTTCATTTACTTTATCAGGAGCTTTACTAGTGTAAAGGTCTGAGTGAAAAATAAAATAGCACCTTGTAATTCAGTGGCACCTTTCCCCCAAGAACCACTTTGTTCTCTGCACTATTATATGCAGACTCTCTGGGCTACAATGGTGAGTTTCACTGCACTGACTCTACGTGCTTTGAAACTTGTCTTGTTTGGAGTTGGCTACAGCAAAATCCCATTCACATCCTGCTATCCCAAGGCATGTCCCAAAGCAAATACCATGTGTTATTCATTCTTCCACAGAACAGAGTCTTGTGTACTTGATCTCCAGATCGCACCAGTAGATGAAACCAACTCTGTCTCTGGGGCTTCACAGTGCTTAATTAACTTAATATCAAACCATTTATTTCCATTGTCAAGCAGCTGGAAAGGAGTTTCACTTGTGTGATAACCATGACTTTGTCCAGCCTATTCCTTTAAATAGCCACCTTATTTCACTCAGCAACCATTCTTTGTTTGGTTGGTGCCAGGCACCACAGATTTTCACAGATCAGTCTTTTAATTCAGTAGCCAAGTAGAGAAGACCAACATTCAAGGAGGTTTTCAGTGTGGCACAGACATGCTTTGGATATGCCCGTTATCAAAACAATATGTAAAGAAGTTCTACAAATATTAATAGTCATTAAGCAGCATTATTAATTTCACTCTATAATAGTGAGGTCTTCTGAAGTAGTTATATCATAAACCAGAGAGATTAGGTGGCCTAGCAATTCAGTGCATGGTTTGGAGTCACTAGTGAGGGTAGAAACATCATGCATGCTTCAGCACTCAGCTGAACACTCAGCTTTTAGCTGAAGTAAACCAAATTTGTAAACTTGGCACATGGGGCAGGGGAAGGCTGTTAGTGCTTTCCTCTTTATCTCTCCTGAACTTGGTCGTTCATCGTTCTTTACCCATTCTGTTCTATCCTTTTTTTATCCATTAGCATTCCTGCATAAAGGTGTTGTGTAATGTAGTCTAGGAATCTGCATGCTATTCCCAACACCAGTATTGTCATATCAATGAGATGATTCTTCTCTGTGAAGTCAGAGTAGTGCCAATAGGCTTTCCTCTCCCCAGTTCTGCTCTGTATCTCTCACATAAGAATTAACACAAAGTTAGATGAAAACAATACATGTGTTTCCACAGAATTGATCCACAATAAAGTGGACTTTGAATCTGATCCTGAATGTTAAATCTTGGGCAAGGCCCACTCTTTGATGTACTTGCATAGGATTTTATAAAAACATTAAAAATAAAGAGTGCACCAAGTAACTTCATCTTTTGGTCAGCTTAAAGTGGAGCAGTGAAAATGAGAGTGCTGTTGCTACAACCTTTGGAAAAGCAATAGCAATTAAATCAAGACTTGCATAAATTAGACACTTAATGCTTTATTTTCTCCTTTCCTTTTTTATCTTTTTCTTTAAATTCTATTTAAGTTAAATTTAAATATTTTGTATCAGTTGGTAAGTTAATGGTTCAACATTTCCTTAAAAGCCCTTTAGATTTTTTTGGGGCAGCTGTTTTCATTGGGGCTGCCATTTTCTTGCTGCAGGGGGAGTGCAGTAAGGAAGCAGTTATTAAAATTTTATTCTGCTGGCTTCTGATTCAGTTGTAGAATGGAGTTTTTCTGATCATAAAAAAGCTATTTTGTTTTGCCTGGTTTTAGTTTCTGTTTTCATCTGTCTCTGTGCCTGAACATTCCGTGAGTTTCTACTGTATGTAATTGTGGCATCTGTTTAAGTCAGAGACCTTGGTTCTTGGCAGTGGAGAAGGAAGGATTTTGCACTCAGTGGAGCTGGGCTGGGAATGCATTGTTCCCATTCAGTGATAGCAAATCAGGCTGTTCAGCTATACACACACCTTTGCCAACAATTTCAAGCACATAGGATAGAAACTGAAGATAACAAGGCTGAAGGAAAATTCCAGCCTCCTCTCCCTGAACCTTGTTTTTTCCCCATAGGCTAACTACAAAAGAGAGATGATGAAAGAAATCACTGAGGTAATGATACAGTTCCAAAAGTTTCTATTCTGATGGGTCAGTCCTTCTGCAGCCACCCTCCAGTGCTGGTTTTGTTAAATTGTATAGTGGGGCCTTATTCTACAAGTGGTATTAATGAAATGAATGTATATCTTCAGTCCTAAAGGAGTTAAAAGTGCTTAATATTGTCACAATATGCAGAGACAGTTTATTGACATAAAATAACCTCACTACCTGGAAGTGACTGAAGAGGCATGCTCATAAGAAAATTTGGCCTAAGTCGGCCAAAATATTTGCATTGGTCTTTTTAACAGAAAAAAAAAAATTCATACATAGACAGAAATTTTAGTTTGTATTCATTATGTTGGAGGAAAAATGGAGCTTGTCCATATTTCTTAAAAAAGCTAAATCCATTCAGTTATGAATGGTGCTTTTGCATGTGGCCTGAAAAGCTTGTATAAAACTTGCAAGTATAAAACTTTCAATTTCTGCAGGATTTTAATGTATTTTTCTTACCTGTTCCTTTCAGTGTCTGGTATTCTTGAGTGTCAACACTTGGTGCTGTTCTTTAAGGACTTTTATATGGAAAATCTCACAACCGTAGCAATATAAAAATAGCTGGAGCTTGAGACTAAGAATTTTTCTCATGTTATGCAAATTCTTAATGGGACATTTACACACAATAAGGTTCCTGGATTTTCAGCATTTTTTTCATAAGGAATAATTTATCTCTGTAACATATTTGGCAGAATTCTGCATATAAGTGCCATCAGTGCTTCACTGATTAATTATATTTATTGTTGTTTCTCAAATTATTATACATCTTTTAGAAGTATGAGAACATTTGTACTAATTACATTAAATCTCTCTTGTGGCAACATATGGCAAGAAACAGGGTTGGCAGTGTCATGAGATTCTAAATCAGAGTGAGAGAATGAGTAATTCTGAAAAGAAAGGTAGGGGAAAATGTAATTATGGCTGAACTAGAAAACAACTGCTTGCTTATAGTGCAGGTAAGTGCTTTGATAGGACCTGATCCCATGCTCCCTATGGATTGCAGAGGCTTACAACTGTTTTGCAGTTGCCCCTTACTCTATTCTTGGATATCTTTTAAAACTCAGCTTCAGCAGGTATACATTTTCCAGATGTGCCATGTGATTAAATATGCAGTGTGTAGCCTCCTGTGTTTGAACAATACTGTTTGCATCAGAAAAATGGGAATAAAAACTGGAAAATATTTCTAGCGGCATCTTCACACAAAGAAGATGAGAGAGAAAATTTGATGAAAGCCTAGTTTTCAAAGGGATGCCTGAAGCATGTAGCCAGAGGCAAGTTAACATTAGTTATAGTCCTTTGCAAGGCCTGTTTACATGTTTCCTCTGTAGTCAAAAGGCTGTATGCATGTGCTGTAAAAATTACAAATGCCTACATGGTTCCTTTCAGTCTTTCATCTTACCAACATGTGAATGCTAGTCGACATTATGCTCAGAGACGTTTTTAAGATCTCCAGCCTTCTTTTAATTGCAGTCAATATATGGAATTCATTTGGGTTGAAGCTTGCCCTTTCTGGAGGGTTGCAGCCGTGCTTGTAGTGGGCTCGTAACTGAGGGAGGGAAGGATGTAAAGCAGAAGAGCATAGCTGGAGGGCTTCTATACTTCATGTTCACACCAAGCATGTCTAAGTGAGTATCTGGCTGTGCAAGAGGTTACACAAGGCTGGCTGAGCCCATATTTGTCAGGGTGCTGGTGCTAGGTCTCCCAAGTTGTTCTTAGTGGCATTCACTTGGGCAGGAATAACATGGATGATGCAGGATCAGTTCTTATTTTTATCTCTGCCACATGGGGAAATACCACCAATTTAATTTTAGCCCACAATAATAGACTTTTTATTTGCATGACAGTAAGTATCTCTTCCTTCTGAATTTAAATGGTTATTTAAAAGCTGAAATATTAAAAGAGCTGTGGCCATTGATTTTTTTCCCTCTGGAAACAAGTCCTTTCAAAGACAGAACTGACTGCTTTAAGTAAAAAAAGGGATAAGCTAAGATTCTACAGGGCTGTGATAGGAAGAGGAGCTACTTCAAACACACTCTGAAATTCTGTATTGGTGAGCTTCTAACACCATCCTAGAAGTTCCATACCCTTATTCCTAATGCAGCTGAGGTGTAATCAGAAGTGGTTTAGTACTTTAATTGGGAATATTTGTGTGTATAGTGTATGCAAATATGAAAATACATTAAATACTTAACATTAGTTAGTAGGTATACCTTAAGGTGGTTTGATTCAACAGGTGGAGATGCATTATATATTGTACTGCTCAAAGTGTTATGGAGCTTGGATATGTCACCTGTCTATTCCAGAAACATTGCATGATATGCCCAGATATACATTCTTGCTACCTTTCATTTGTGTCACCAGTTCAGGTCTCAGTTTCATCTTGATTTTTCATACATTAATATTTGACTTTTCTTTCCTTCCATTTCATCTTTTCCACCACTGCCTAATCCTTCCACCATCATGGCAGAAGAAGCTATCACTCCTACACTTATTACCTGTAAGTAACTTCTTTGTCATCAGAGACACACTTTCTGCCATGTTGTTCCATGCCTAAGTAGTGAATGCTAATACTGAAAGTTCCTTTATAAAAACATACTTTGTAAAAATTTCACCAAGATAAAAACATGGTCAATAATGTAATGAAATATTTAGCTTTATAAGAGTTTCTTATGTCTCATGCTGTGCATTAGTCCTTTGAATAACATTATATAAAGAATTTTCTTAATTGAGAAGTGGTAGGTATAAATATCCATGTCAATGAGAAATTTTCATGCCTAAATAACTATTTTAGAATTTATTTAGTAGTTTGTTTCTCATTTGTACTGTTGAAATTACAGCATTGGTTAGACATGTACAAGCACTTCTATTTGTTGCTGTGTACATATTACTATTTTTTTATGAATAATGATCATGCATAAACATCATAAGTTACCATTCCTGGAGTGAATTTCAAAGGAGAGAGCACTAAAAAATGAGGATGAAGCATAACTTTCAGTAAGTAACAAATTTTTTGTTTTGATTCAGTCCTTAGTAATACCATTATGTGCTTCTTTATTTACTCAAAGCCTCACTTCATTCCCTGTTGTCAGCAGGTGATGAATGAGAAGGGTTCTTCTTTGAATTTAGAAAATCCCTTTCTGAGGCTATTCACTTCTACTTGCTTTCCAGGTACAAGGAGTACATAATAGATTAGCAAAATACTAGGAGTCTTGCTTAGTTGCAAAATGAGATGCCTTTAATCTTGTATAATCCCGTTGGCCAGCAGCAAAATCAGCTATCCAGTTGTTATCTGTTTTCTTTAAACCTCAGATTTAAAAGTCATGAGAACCTGTGAGATATTTTACATGGTTACAGAAGTTGGGGTGTTCCTTGCATAAGACAGATTTTAGTACCAGTTTTTAAGTACGCATGGTGGTAGCATGCTCTTGAACACATTTCAGTAATGTTTTTATTTAAATGCAATATGTAGCTTGTCATGTTCCTTTCAGTTGCACTTCAAACTTCTTAAATACGTTTTTTTTCAGTTTATATTTTGAAAAAAGCATCAAACATTCATTTATAGAATTTATGGAAAATGTTTAAATGTTTTCTATCTTGAAAACTTGTTCTTCAAGAAACCAAGCAGAACCATTCTTCAAATGAATTAAAGCAACTAAAATTCAAACCTCAAAACTGAAATTCTTTAAGACTTCACAATATATGGAAACAGCTCATGTGCTTGGTAATTCAGATTTCATATTACATTATTTGACACTTTATGTATAGTGCCATTTTTTTAAGTTGTAGTTTAAAGCAATATATTAATGTGGAGGTCAGAGAAAATTAGCTCTTCCACATATATAGTATTCCAAAATTTTTTTCTGTTCCAGATATGAAAAGACATATTTTCCATGAAATACAACTTAAAAAAATAAATTTAGTTCGGGAGCATTTAAATGTAGTTCTTCAAAATGTTGAAAGAATATAATACAGTAAGACATGTCTTGCCTTAATAAGTAAATATATTTAAATTTATATTTTAATATGATTCATGTCTCAAAGCTAAATAAAAAAAAATTGAAACAAATGGAACATTAAATGAAACAATGTTTCATTATTTAGAGAAATTGGATTCTATCTTTTATTTTTTTTTTCCTCTTTTTCCACAGATAAAGGAAAATGCCTGAATTGAAATATTTCTTTTAGGTATTACAAACAGGTTTTGTCCCTAGTTTTGCAGTCACAGAGACTGTAAATAGTGGATGGAATAGGGCATCTGAGGATTATTTTCAGTACTCTCCTAGTGACATCAAGAAAAGATCTTCTTGTTAGTGTGACACAATTTCAGTAACTTTCTAGCTTGGGTTGATTAACTTTTCCAAAAAAAAATTGTGGGATTTTGACCTCATAGTGTTTTGTTCCCCATCTGACAAAAGAAGGGAAGTAAGAGCCCTGCAAAGTGCAGTCAAGATTGGCTGTCAGTAGAAGGAAATATTTTGGACCAAATTCTCCACCTGTTTACGCATCACACAATTTCACTGAAATTGGTGGAAATCTTAGATGAATGCAGGATTCATTACAGTTTTATTTTTAGCTGAGGAAGTTGGTATAGATTATAAAATGTTCTATATTTTGAGAAACATAATTTCAAGTACTCTGCCATTGCTAATTTACCACTTCTATACTGAGTATCATATTCAAATTTACTGATTAGTCATTGTAAATGCAAGCTATAACATCCAAGTGAGGATCTATGCACTGAAATAGTTACTATTGTCTTGTGTGCTGCTTTCCTTGTGTGCTGTGGGCTCCTTTTCCCTAGCAGACTGCAATCTCTGCCACTTGTAGATCCATCCTAAATTAAAATTTAAAAAGAAAAAATTGGCAGATGCCAAGAGCTGCTGATGAATCGTCAGAGGTGGACCTACAGCTGTGCATATTTGGCAGAGAATTATTTCTATTTTATCTTGTGTTTACTAGTTAGCCAGTCAATAGTTATTACAGAAAAAAGAGTTGAGTACTGCTATTGAGAATTCTTTTTAATGGGCCTAAGTACCTCTGCCAGTCTTTCCTCCCCCTCTTGCATTCATGACATCTGGTGCATTTTTTACCTTTCACCTCAGTCAGGCTGCAGATTTTTTTTTAATTTTTTTTTTTCTGGACATAGTTAGTCCTCTGTATGTTCTTTTGTTCCTAAGATTAGAGTAAATTTTATAGTGCTCATTAACTCTGCAGCAGGTCTTTTGACTTGGCAGTTGATTCCAGGTGGGAAAAAGGAAGAATGGAGATGGTGTCATTAGTTGTACTGGCAATGAGTGATGTTCTCAGCATGGCAGGTGGCACTGGCATGAACTGCTTGCACACATCTTCTGACGGGCAAAACCCCCACGCCATGGGCTGAAGAAGGAAAAGTGTGTTTATATTTTGTTGTGTAATTATGGTTAAATGGGCTAGGCAAGCCTGCTGCTGAGGCAACAACAAGCACCACTGTGCTGACCATTGGCCTTTTGTATGTGAGATTTTAATTTTTGTAAAGATTCTGCCCTTGTAGCTCATTACCCATTTGTCAGGAGCTAACAACTACATTTCATGGAAATTAAAGCATAAGAAAAACAAATTGAATGCTTGGACCATCAGAATTTACTCCAGACACTGCTGGCTGATAGTTTGGCCAATTCAGTTTACCCCAGATTCTTGGGCAGATAGTTACAGATTGTAGCTTTCATAAGTTCCTTTCTATAAAAGATTTCAGAATATTGCTATGAGTGGGATGTATACCAAATTAAAATGCGAAGTTGTGAAGGCAGCTTTTGATGCTGTTCCTCAGTTTGAGCTTGATATCAAAATGATATGTTATGATTATTACTGAAATTAAGTACTTATGCAACAACAGAGCTGCACAGCAGTTAGGTGCATAATGTTATTATATTTTTGTGCCTTTTCACAAGTAATTTTAGCTTGTGGAAGGTGAGGTAGGGAAATAGGAGACAATTATTACATAATATTCTTATACAATGCTAATCATGTTAAGATCTTAATAGCAGGAATCTGCTCTTGTGTGTCCCAGCACTAATCATCTAGTTAGGTGCCCTAGAACAGAAGTGCATCGTCTGTATGGAAATCTCAATCCCAAAGCTTAATACTGTATTAAAATACTAAAATAATAGACTTTATAGGACTAGAGGCTCTATTGCCTGATACTTGGTGTATGACACAGGGGACAAAATTCCTCCTGCAAGAAAACTAATTCCACAAACACCAAGCTTTTTCATATAAATGTGCATGAAAACATACCCTACTTTCCATGAGAATTTGATAGTTTGGGGCCCAGTTAAGTATGCTTTTCTTGTGTCTCTAACTTGAGCTCAGAAGCCTGGCAGTCTGTTCTCAGTTTAGATCTCTTGCTTCACTAGCAGATACTCAGTGTTGGCTTCTGTATCTCTCTATGGAGACTTAATTTCTAGCTCATTTGCACCATCCCACTGCCATTGACCTAGTACATAGGGCAGAAAGCTCAATGTTAGTAAATTTGAAAAATTACCCTAATAATTACAGTAATAATGTTTCAAAAAAATCAGTAGTGTCAAAACTCCTAACAGTGATTTCTGGATAATGCCAGAGAATATGCAGTCTTCACGTTTAAAACCAATGCAGTAATACAAAAACAGAGAAGGAGATAAGAAAGAATCCTGTTTTCTTAACTACAGCTGCCCTGGGAACCAGAGTGAGATCATGTTTGCATCTTGTCGGTGGAGGAGGGTATTGAACAGAAAAACACGAATGTGTTTGAACTGTTTGATCTGTTAGACTACACCTGTGATCTCTTCTGCTTCTTTAAGTATGCAGAGTTACATAGGCCTGTGTCATAGAATCCTGTAACCAACAGTAACCATGGATTTCTATAACTGTGTTGTAAACTAGACTCATATGATAAGGGGATGTCCCAGGAGTTTGTTGCATGTTGCAAAGTCTACAATGCCGATATACTGAAATCTTCAGATAATATTTGGTGTCCAAAATAAGGCAAGAAGGGTGTTCTACTCAATCACTATAAACTACATTTTTGTGCTACGTGCTGTATGCTTTGTGTACAGATGTGCAGTATCTAGCTTTTATGCACAGATAGCAAAAAGGATCAGAATTTGGATTTTATTTTTAATTAAAATAAATGACATAATTTTTTTTTAATTTATCTAAATTCATTATTTCTTATACTGATTCCTTGTATCTTCTGATTCTTTTGGATCTGATTATGTTGCTTTATAGCCAAGGCTTACGTTCCCATTTCACTGTACAAAAATTGTAAATAATCCTTAACACACTGACCAGCAGTAAGTAATTATTTTTTAAAATTTTATTAGCTCTTTCTGAAGCGTTTGAGGGAGGGGCTGGTGTTTTCAGGGGCATGTCTGTGTTGCCTCTTCCTTGTACCCCCTGTCATTAGCATTGTTGCTGTTACTGTTTGTTTTCCTGTCCCATTGCTGTTTCCAGTAAATTGCTCTTGTCTCAACCTTTACCTTCGGTGCCTCCAGTCCTGCTCTCCTGCCCGCCACAGGGGGAGAGAGAGGGGAGCTGGGAGTGAAAGAGTGTCTCTTGGATTTGGAGTGCTTTCAGTGGGAACACTAAATTGGAGAATGCCATTCCTAAACCACAACACAAATTACTGTCTGTGCTCCATTAGTGTCAAGCAATAAATTTGCAGATGAGCTGAGGTTTGGAGGTTTTTCCGTCCTTAGATGGAACAGTACTTGTTTGGTGAAGGTACCAGACATCTAGTGAGGGAAACAATGTAACTGTAGAAAAAATAAATACTTATGCAGCCTAGAGATGTCTTTGTTCTTTCCATGCTATTAAAAGATTTGTGTTGTTTTCTAAACTAATATATGGGATTTGAATTGAATACTGAGATTGCTTTTAGAAACTGTGGAATCCATATACTCTTGTAGGATAAGCCTGAAAGCCTGTCTTTATTATATATAACATAGAGACACGATCCATATACTTGGGAGAGAAAGAAATTATGGTGACAGCTATGTGTATTTAAGAAGTTACCATTGTATTTGAGTATTTGTGTTGCCATCCCATGTGACTTTTGTTGAGGTACTATTACCAGGGTGGCCTGTCTCCTCTATAAAACCGTGTATTGAATAAATTTTCAATTAGCCTGTTGACACTGGGTTTTAGCTTTCTTAAAAATTTTATTCCCAAATCAATCATTCTTGCTGTCAACAGCAGTCATTCTAGGCACTGAGATCTTGCCATTATCAGCCATCATTGTTGTATTATACTTTCAAAGATATTATAAGGTGAATCATTTTCATTCACTTTGTTTCAAACTTTTCCCTCAGGAAAAAATGGTGCTTTATTTATGTGGGTTTTACTCTGAAATTGCATTTCTGTATACACAGATAGCTCAAAAATTACTTTAAATACTTCAATTTAAAATACACAAATAGGAAGATGAGTTTCATATTTCATTTATTATTATTATTAGTAGTAGTAGTATTAGTATTTATTTTACAAGGTAATGATGGTGTTGGAAACTCAGTTTCTCTAAAAGCCAAACCTGCCATTACACTTTATGTGATTGCAAATGTGTTAACAGAAAGTAGAGAACTTATGCTGCATATTAAGACCAAAACTCACTTCATAATTTATGTTGGCCTGTATTTTTTCTGAAAGATTGAAGTGTTAGTTTTGAAAATGGCATTATGAAATATTGAACTGATTGACAGAATATGTCTGCAAAAGATGGGACTACAGGGAATGAGATGAAGGATGCAGTGTATTTCTCTTGGTCTCAAGGAGGACAAGCAGAAAATAAAGAAAAATGAGTTGAAGAAGTCATACAAAGGATCTAACCCTAAGACTTCATAGCTCCAGTAAGCCACAGGCTACATCACTTCTGTGGTGCAGACGAGAACAACTGTAACAAGATGTTCATGTCTGTTGAGAGATGCCAGCACAGGGCACTGAGGTGTTGTAGTCATTAGTTCTGTGATAGCTTCTACTGAGTGATATTTTTTTTCTTGAGCTTGTTATCTGAAATCTGGTCTCTATTGCTTAATCCCCTGGGAGGTGCTTCACCTGAAATAAATTTTTGAGCCTATCTGCAGTGGTTATGGTCAGGTTAATGATGATCCACCTCAAGGTGGCATCTATCACTGTTGAGTGTTAATTTCACAAAGAAAATGTTCTAATCTTGGCTTCTTTTCCTACTTCTCCTTTACATTTCCTTTCTTACCTAAAGTACACCTTGAGCTCCCTTGAAGAGAACAGATCCCCAAAGGGGAGAACAATGGTCATTTGCTTTCTGTGATGTCTAGATGACCAAAATCATCATTCATTTTCAGATTTCTTTTCTGTCACTTATCTGTCATTTCCTGCACTAATTACCTATTTCTGGCATGAGAGGATAAGGAACCATATCTCAGGTGCTTTCTTCTTCTATTCCTGATGACTCTTACCTTCTGTTTCCACTTGAGAGTCTGTGCAAGGTTTCTCTCTGACCAGGGTCCTTCCTAATTTCAGTGCAATATTGCACTTGCAAAGTGTAACTGGGAAGATTGCATCAATTTTGAAGCTGAACATCACAAAAGCTAATCAAGCAAGGAACCAGAGGAATGGACTGTGCTGTGTGCTAGCATATCTAGCAAAGCCTGCCTGGCATTTCTTCAGCCAGACACCCTGCTGCAAAAGAATATATCTTTTATGAGACTTATCATAGTATGTTAGAATCATGACTCTATTTCATTTATAAATGTGCAAGAAAGGATTTGTTATTACTGCTATTATTATTATTCTTATTATTATTATTATTATTATTATTATTATTTAGTCTGTAATATTTATTTATTTATTTAGTGTATGCTACAGAGAGAAATCTGTGAGACTATAGGTCAAGAAAGTCTTGCACAATTCTGTCAGTTCCTGTGCCAATCTGACACAGTGATCCAAATAAAAAGAAGCAGTAGTTTGAGCAGAGCAGGGTGTTGTAGGGCTTATGCTGTGAAATATCTGCTCCTGTGAGCACTGAGACGGTGAACATAAAGATGCACACTTATTTTTCTTTTTAGTTGCTGAAGTTCAGGGCTGTTTCTGCATTTGAACTGAGATCGCTCAGTGAGGTATTGAAGCAAATGTCTGGGGGTGTCTTCATTATACTCAGTTCACCTGCAGAGGGAGGTAGCTTCTCCCCTTCATTCCCATTCCCTGATTCCTCTGATCATGAAAGCAAAATTTGGAACTACCAGAGGCATGTGTCTTGTCTGAAGAAAAGGCAGAGGAAAACATTTGCAAGCCTGTGCATTTCACAGTTGAACAGGAATGAGAGAATCAGCTGTTTCAGGGCAGTTATGCTACTCTACACCTCCTGTTTCAAAGTAATAGCGTTCTTTCCTCCTGTGTTGACATCAGTAGCGCAAAATAAAATCTTCCGATATGGATTTTATAAACATGTTCTTATTGAGTGTAATAATGCAATTTACATTATTTGCTGCAGCAACATAGTTTTTGCATACGTTTTTGGTATAAAGGCTAGTATTTTGCCATTTATGGTCCTATTTGGAAATTGTCAGTGGAAAGGTCACTTCAGATCAACTAAGTTCATGGCTTATGGTGTATTTTCAAAAGCAGATGAAATACTGAATTCTTTGTATTTAGTGACTTTTTCAGGTCAAATCGTCATGTTTATGATACATGGTGGATTACAGCTCTGTTCCTTGGATCCTGTCCATCTCTTCCTGGATGTTATAACATCCAGGTGTTACTGGCAGAAGGACTTTCCTTTCTGCTTACACACATAGGGAGGAGCCATGTCTGCACTTTAATATTACTAAGATTATATAAGATAATTTAAACTAACAAAAGAAGAGAAACTTACAAGAGTGTTAGTAAACCAGTGGGATTACCTACTGCGTGCTCTAAAAATAATTAAATAGAGAACAGAATTCATGGGTTGCATATTGAGTTCTAATACATGCTCCCAGCAAGAACAGAGACCGTATTTTTTATTAATAGGTAAATACAGTTTCAACTGCCTTTTGATGGAATCCAAAGCATCATAAACCTATTCTGAAGCAGTAGCGCTGAGCATTCATGGAACTGTCTTGTCTATTCCTCTGTCCAAAAATTATTATACCTAACTTGCTCCTTAGACCCAACCATTTTTGTCTTCCTTCCAACTTCTATTTCAACACTTACGTGCCCAGCTCTTAAGCCTGCCTCCTTGTTCTCCTGGCCTTTTACTTTTTCATCTGTTTCTCTTCTTACTCTGCTCCTTCTTTTACTTACTCCTATTCTTTATCTCATTTTTCTTTACCCCTGCCCCAGATAGTATAATGTCTGTCACACCTTGAAAAAAATTTCTTTAGAATTGCCTTATTTTCATTCTCTGTGCTCTGCATTTGCACTGGGGATTTTTGCAGTGGGGATTATTTTTGTAAAATTGTTTTTTACATTGCAATGCATTGGGGATTGTTTTGTATAATTGGGGATTTTTTTTTTTTTGGTAAAAACCATACACTGTTTTTATTTGTTTACTTTTTTCTTATCTAAAAACTGATACCAGTTTTTAAAATAAAATTCACCTCCAGGGTGAAACATAGCACACAATATTTTATATTCAAAAATGAAAAAAATTATCCTAAGCAATTGAAAATTATTTCACCATGAAAGCTGCAATGTAACACTAATTTTAAGAAATGTATATAAATACTGCATATTTGCTTATGTCCAAACAAGGTAATGCTTACTGTATTAAGCACTGCTCTTCCTTTTATGCCCTCTTGTTCTTCTTTGAATCTTAACATTCACTCGTTTCTTTAATTTAGGAGAAAAAGCCATTAAACATAGATACTTCCTGAAAGTATGTGCTGCATGAAAGCTTTAATTAAATCTACAAGTAAAGCTTTAAAAGAACAAGAATCAAATTAATTGCAACAAGGACCATGCATTTATTTCTGTGACAGGCCCTTGCACATTAGAGAAAAGGCAATCTGTGTACCCTTATCTGAATTAGCAAACTCAGTATCACTTTTCATTAGCATGGTAGGTCATTGCCATGCATCTTCAGTGTGGCACTGTTTACATGTTAATGACCTCACAAATAGAGTCTGTTCCAAATGGTGTGCAGTAGCAGAAAGTTGTAAATCCATGAAGTGGAATAAACTGTCCTCTACTTTCTGCACCATTGCTTCTTGCAAGTTCCCCTCTAGACCGAGCTTCATAATTAGGCAACAGTATAATTAAGGCAAATTCAGTAAATGCAGACAGGGCAAAAGGATTTATGGCATATTATGGTTCTTACAGCATACCTGAAATAAATTAATTTCTAAGCATGACTGTTAGTTGACTTCTCAGTGACAGGGAGTCTAGGAGTAGAAAGTGTTGTTCACAGGAAACACTCAGAGCTTGAGTTAGCATGAGTCCATGATGACGTATTCAGTTTTACATGCTGACATAAGCATGAAAAAAACTCTGAAAGGTTCAGTAGAACACTGCTTTAGTTGTTTGGGGTGTGATTGCTTTGTATTAGATGAGATTTTTAAGATTATAAGTATATTTTTTCCCCCACTATATAGTGTCATGAAACCAGCATGCTCCCTAAAATCATATCCTTAAAGAAAATATCATATATTATATCTAGTAATTTGACTAGTCAGTGGAAAGCTTCAATGCATTAAAATTCTGGAATGATAAAGCCAACATCAAACCTCAGCATAACCACTTAAATTTGATTGCATAAAACAGCTAAAACAAGGCCTGTTCTGATAGCCTGCTGTGTGAATTCCTTTAAGTGCTGGATAGCCTCAGTTCCTGTTGACTCCAGCACCACTCAGAAATTGATCCTGTATTTGGATGTGTTTGGATGTCTCAGCCCTGCCAGAAGACAAAGCCTGTTTTTCACTGGACAAGTGCAGCCTGTACCTACCTGGTGTTGCAAAGCTCTGTGGTTCTGCTGCAGCAACCTTGGGGGGTGCTCTGCAGACAGAGAGTGATGGCTTCTACTTTAGCTGCTCACCTAATATGCAAAGCAAGTTTAATTATATGCTGTCCAACCCTCTCTGCTACATATTTTTCCACTTGCTGGTTCTGAGTGAAATACATATTTTCTACGTGCAGAGGTTACTAGTAAGTGTACAGTGCCCCTGGAAGCATTTATGGCTAATCTTGCCCTCAGCATGTGTAATGTAGCTAAATACTAATTAAAGGTTAAAGAAAAGGGATCCATCTTCTCTGTTCCTGATTATTAGAGGGTTGTGTTCAGCCTGGAATCAGGTGCAACATTCAACTGGACAGAATTGCTAGGGTGTAGCAAAACATAACTATATGAGACTAAAATTCAAGAGACTCCAGATTTTCTAGCAGCGTGACAAAAGACCAATAAATCACTGTCTTGTGTTTTGTAATAAATTAGCTGGTTTACTGTGTTTCATATAAATATGTGATGCTGCAAGGCATACATGAGTAGAATGTAGATTTGATTTCATAGGGGACATTTATTTTGTCCTACATACTAACTTCTGAAAAGTATTCATGGCACAGTTGTAAATTTTTTCTATTAAATTCAAAGAGAGATACAGTTCTGGTAAGGCAATAAAGTCACCATGAATATTATTGCCGTCTCTCATATCTAAATAATAGCTGATTAAAGCAAGTTTTGATGATTTGTAAATATTGCCATTACTGCTCACGTTCATTATAAGAGAAATGAACTGAAGAGTGATGGAGCTGTGGTGGCAGATAAAAAACTTGGCTGTTCAGTGAAAGTCTGTCTTTGCCCTGCAATTTCCCCCCGGTTTCCAGAGGTTTTGTAATTTTAATACTTCTGCAGAACCTTTCAGACCAGTATTCAGTCTGTAGTTTTGCAATTGTTTGAAGTTACCCTTCCAGAAATTCTGTTGTTCACTTCTTTCCAATAGGCTACTTCCTGACATAAAAATCTAATAGCAATTGATTTTATAAAAAAGTTTCCAAATAGGTCATGGAAGGAGCAGAGGAGTCAAGAGGTCTGGTGTCTGCTACCAGTGCTGATGAAAGTTCTTTGGGTGTCGTATTCTCCACATTAATTACATTTTGATTGCTATTAACTTTGGCAAAGCAGTGGTATTAGAGTTATCAGAGGTCTGATATCGGAGGTGAAGTGCTTCATGCTTCCTTTACCATCACTTGGGTTTTAGAAGATCTGGTCTTTGTGTTTCTAAACTGAGAATTTAGAGTTAGTACCTGAAAATCAGTGATGGAGACATCACCAGCTCAGTCAGGGTTACCAACACGTTCTCTTAGGAGTAGCCCTTGCTAAAGCATCAGGGGAGGTGTAATGTGTTTTGCCTGACCCTAGCTGCTTTGACACTTCAGTGGCTGCAGAGCTGCCTTTCCCACAGTAGGAATAATCAGCATCTAAGCTTTACTGCTTGAACTCTTCAGCACTTGGATTACTCTTTTGACAAAGGAAATTATCATTATGTAAAGCCCAGATACTGCAATAGTAGATTCCTTTTGATAAATGTATGGAAACAGTAAAACAGCATAATGCACTAATTAACAACTCATAATTTTCAGAAATGTATGAACAAATTAGCTAAGCATACTATGCCACTTACAGTTCAGTAATTTGCTATCTGGTTAGAAGACATCATATGGCCATAGGGTGAAAATAAGATGGAAAAGGTCATATGATTAAATTAGCTCCATTCAGACAGGCATTACTTTTTTTTTTTTTTTTGTTATGGTTATAGAAGATCAGCATTAACTCAAGCAAATATGATTAAGTTAGTGACCCTCAGAAATGGAAATTAACCTCAATGATAAATGAAATATTACTGTCCACTACAAGCACTCCAAGACACACTACTCTTGGTTAATCACATCTTTCATTTTCAGCCATGAACTCTGCATTTAACTGCCATTCTGATTATTTACAAAATAATGCACATCCTTAATACAGGATGCAAGTATTAAAACTTATTTTCCTTTTTTTTTTGACCCACATTGTTTTTTAGTAACATAGTAAATGCCTACTCTGGTTCTAGTGCTCATTTCATTTAATATTCTATCAGGTTCGTCAGTGTTTTCTTCTTCTGTGGTAAGCAGGTTCATCTGAGAAGTGTTGTTTTCCATGTAATTTAATCTCGTGTGTTTCCTATGACTACATCATTGCCTAGTGGGTTAAAAATATTGACAGCAGGTTAAAATTTTGGTGATATGTTTCTCCCTTTTTAAAGTTGGGTTTATTTTCATTTTGTGGACCTTCTTGGGAGAATGAATTTTTCTTCTGCTGAGTCCTGCCAGAGTCTACTGAAATCTAGGCTTAATTTATAGGATATGATTTTCACAATATATCTCTTGTACTCGGTTACTCATGGAGAATCTAGACTTTATACTCACATCAGTTCTCTTTTTAAAAGTTTTTTTTTTAATATGAGTGAGAAATTGCAGTAGTCCAAGAAGTTGTAATACACTATGAAGAGTCACTTGATGTTATTTTGGTACTTGTGAATTTCCTTTGAAGGAAATGCTTTTCTGTCTTGCATCATCTGAGAGCCAAGAAAAGTGTATATATTGGAGTAGCTAACCAGGAACAAAACTCAGCAGGAAAGGTCACTGTCCTGGTTCATGACTGCTGAGGAGTCACCAAAAGTTTAGAGCTAAGTTGGTCTGTCTTCATCTTCTCCGTATCTCACTGCCCTCCAGAGTACCTGTGATTAAGGATTTTACCATTGAACTTGATGATCTTAGAGGTCTTTCCCAGCCCTCACAATTCTGTGCTTTTCTGTAAATATTCATGTGACAAAGTGGCTCTCCATGCATATTTTAGCCATTTGTTATAATTTTACTAAGTTCTATGCACTTGGTTTCTCATTGGTGTTGAGTAATGTCTGTCACCCTGAAAAATTAAAGCCTTCTGATAATGTTTTCATAGTTTAGTTACTTTCCCATGCAAGTCCTGTAAACATAAGTTGTTTATCACATTCCTTCTAAGAAACGTCTTTTGATGGACATTTCTCATGACCAGTGTGCTTGAGAAGGTTGTAACTTAATTATCCAATCCCTGGTCATTGTCGAGAATCTATAATTACTGGAGTCAGAGAATAAAGGCACTGTTTATTCTGTTCTGACACTGAGAGGCGTTCGTGTGAATCATTTTGTGTCCTTTAGCAACAAATGTCCACATTGCAGACTTTACAATGAACTCTGACAGAAGGAAAGACAGTGAAGGACTGTCTTTATTTGTTGCTTGTTTTGCTGTTGGATGCTTATCAGAAATAAATCAAAACAGCTATTTTAAAAATCAGGCTAAACAGACTAGTTTGCATATTTAAGACAGTGGTGTAGTTAGCAAGGAAACAATAAATAGTTGAAGGGTTACTTAGAGTTTTTGCATTATGGAGTGATATCATCCCCTCAATTTTGAGTAATCCTTGAGAAATTGAATTGAGATACTAACTAAATCTGTCACATGCTAGTTCTTCAGTATCAACTAACAAAATATTAATGTCACAGTTTCTCCTGCTCTCTGCAGGCACTTGCTTTATTGAATTATGTCCTGCAATGATACTGTCATCTTCACAGAAAAAAGTCTTTGCTTTCCTTATCTGTCCAAGGTCAGTAAGAAGGAGAATGCTAGTTTGTGTCATGTGCATGCAAGTCAGGAATGAAATGTTAAAGAGAGGTTGAATAGACCAGCAAATGGCCTAGAAGTTCCAATGCAGTTAGTTTGCCCTTGCTTTAGCTAGTGAGAGTGATTTGACAGCTGTACTTTGTACTTTCTTCCTTTTGGAGCATGTGATCATGCTTTGATAGCAGCCCTTAATCTATTATTAATGTAGTTGTATGTAGATCAAAACTGAAGAACCTTGGTCATGTCAGAAAGTAATGCAAGTCTATTTTTATATCATTTGAGGATGTATCAGAAGCAAAGGAAGTGAAGTGCCAGAGTACTGACATCAGGTATTTCATACCTCTGTCCCTCTGTTCAAGCTGTAATCTGAAGCTCTGTAAGTGTATGTGTACATGTGCTCTGCATAATAAACTTCCTCAGGTTTTTGTCCCAATACCTAGTAAATAAGTGCCTCTTTGGCGCCTTTCTTTTCTTGGAGTTTGTTGATTTTGAGCTGTGGATTTTTATCAAGCGTTGAAGAAGGAACTTGGAGACTTTTTTTGGATGAAGTCTTACTAACATCTAGTTGCCAGCATTTTGATGATAATCCACATATACCAGCTTTCAAAATTAAGGGGGCTGATATAGTCCTGTGTTTTTCTCTAATAAGATAATTATTACAGACTATTGTAGAAGTAGTGCAGTATGAGTGATGTTCACTCTCTCATCCTGAAGTGGTCTTTTCATAGGTTTAAGATGATGTAACAAGCTATATAAAACTTGACTGCAGAAGAGCTCATGGCCTGCTATGACCTCATCTCCTCATCTTCAAACAGGCTTTCGCCCTCTTTTTGCATTAGTCAGTATCTCTGCATGGATGATCTTTAAAAAGTGAGCAGTTCAGCTCTCCACCTGACTGTCTTGTAACTCAACTAAACTTTTTGAGAAGAAAATTTGGAAGCTGATGCTAGGGTGCCTCAGGGTGTTTCACTCTGCTTGTAACAAGTCTCAAGATGTGAGGCAATTAGAGCTCCACATCTTTACTACAGGAGACAACTGAAGCAGCATGAGGACACTAGAAAGTAAGACATGAGACAAATTACTGTGAACTGGTAACAGCCAATGGGCTGTGCCATCCCACTCGCATTCTGATGCTTTCCTGCAGGATCAGTGCATCCTTGGCCACTAAGTCTTTCTTTCAGGAACTCCTCTGCAAGACAAATGGACACCATATGCTCTAGTTTTTGGAGTATGCTGGTTAGTTTGAATCCCAAACCCTCTGGACTTTGGGATGGTCTTTGTCAGTTTCACCTGAGAGCCAGGATGAAGTCGGGGTATGCACCCAGGCTAGTGGGACTAATGAGGAATCCTGGTTTCCTCAGTTCAGCCTTAAGCTGGGACACAGCTGTATGCTTAATCAAGGAACAAATGTGCCCCCAAAAGGAATAGCTAAGGAAATGTCCCAGGAGGCAAACCAGTGAAAGAAAATATCCATGAGACAGAGGTAGCACTTTCAGTAGAAAGAAAAGCATTGAAAATCCTCATCTGACAGTGCTTCAGCTGCTGACAAATTTCTCTTACAGCCTAACATCCACACATACCCATTCAACCAGAAAAATAATTAGCTGGTACCGCATGGACTGTAATTTTTGGTGATACAGAAGCAGAGGTACTCTGTGGGAGGAGAAATAACTGTGATCCTTCTCTTCTTTGGAGTCAATATCCACACACCTTGTCACAATCTTGTGCCAGACAGTCATCCTTCTAGTATTGCTGGAGTGAAGATGGGTACAGCAGGAACATGAGACCTGTCACCTGTTGTGGCTTGCTGTGATAATGTAACTCACCCTTTTTCCATATACGGCATAAAAAGCTTTGAAGGAGGTGTCAGGGGTCCACAGAAGCTTCAGGATGGCCCAGATTTGAAGTCACAGCTCTTGGTGGTTAAGTCTGTAACATAATGCAACAAGACATTCTGTTATTAAATTCTGTCTTTGCAAATCTAAGGCAACAGGACTGTGTTATGTTTCCTTCATCATCTATCAGCTCCACTACAAGACAGTGTCTTATCTTTTATTACTAGTACTGGAAAATTCCTACAGTAGCTAATTTACCAGTGAAATATAGACATTTAAACATGTCAGCTGCATTTTTTTTTTTCTTATATGCTGGTTGGAGTTTATATACAGATGGCATTTTTATGCTTATATCTAATAGCTATTAAATTTTCCTATGCCTTATTTCTTTTGAATGTCTCTTTACCAAGCCAGTCAGCTTTTCATCTCTGAAGCTAAAAATAAATGTTTATACAGAAATCAGAAGAGATTGAAATTACGGGTTGATTCACAAACAGAAAAAAAGAAATTACACAGCTTTCATTAATTATTCCATGGATACTTTTGTTTGTGGGAGTGGTGCATTGAGCATCTGTTTTTTTCAATCCTGAAGAAAGTTAAGTAGCTGAAAACATGAGATTAGAGTGAAACAAGCCAAAGTTGCACATTGCATTTAGTCCTAGGAAATATCACTTCTTGTATTACACTGAAAGAGGGATTGCATATCCACAGCTGGAATTTTTGCTACCCTTTATTGTAGCAGAAGCAGCTGCCATTTTTCTATTCCGTAGCATTAAACCAACCCATAATTTTGCAGCAAATTCTGCCAGAAATGTGCATGTGAATACTGATACTCTATACTGAACCAGGCCTCAAAATCTTTTTTCATTCTTGGCAACATGTAGAACGTTAAAGGAAATGGCATTTTCACATCAACATCGTGTGTGTTTACAATGGTAAAAAACGACAAACTTGTGGCATTTTCTGGTGTTAAATGAGTTTACAAGGAGCAAGAGGGAAGAGTAGTTCCCAATAAAATGACACTGTAGCCATAAGAAAAGGAAAGAACACTGTATTTTGGGCCTTTCAGTGGCCCTTGTGTTGAAGATAACATTCATTTTCAGAAAATTAATTTTTCTTACCTTTACTTGGTTACATGTGATAACGAGGTTAAAAGTGCAATAGATGAATGGGCTTCCAGAAGTAGAGTTGATGCAGCAGTATAGAAGGCTGCATTTCAGGAAGAAATTCCATGGAAGATTTTAAAAAGAAATTTGTCTCACAAAGAACATTATAAGCTAATCTAGAAGCAGAATTCTGTGCCACAAAAAAAAAAAAAAAAAAAAAATACTTGAGCTGAATGTGTCCCTTAGCCATTAGATAATCTTTTTCATGTATGTGTGGCTTGCACATAGTGCACTTTATTTATTCAATGCTCAACCTTCATCCAAATATAAGAGCATCTAGGACAGAGAACTCTTGACTATCAGTACTGTACCTCGCTTACTTGTGAAGGTTCTTCGCTTTTGCTCCATTCAGATAGATGCAGAGCTGTTTCAGGCACCTAATGATTGCTCTCATATATGCAATTATACCAAACAGTTCTAAGATAAATCAGAACTGCAGACAAACCTCGCATTCAGGCAGGTATGTAGGCAGACATTTGGTAGGTTACTTCTAGCAAAGAAATACACCATCTTTCTGAAGAGACCTGGTAAATTGCAGAAAAGCTAAATCCATGAACAGAATGTCAGTTCTGTAGTACCTGTTTGTTTTGACACAACTGTTTTTCTCTCCATAACTGTCAGCAACTTCATGTTCACCTGATATTTACTCATTATACAGTTGGCAGTTAACAGGCAATTTCTAAAGTCAGGTGGCTGTATCTTATCTTTCAGCTGGACTTAGCCCTCAATTTTTGTCCTTTCTGTTTGCTAAACCCCTCACTTTGGAGACATTCACAACACTTGGTGATACGGCAAAGCTGCAGTGTGTTTTCACAGAGATTATTTTTCTGTTGCTTGGAAAACAGCTAATTATTTGAAGATCAGTTGTGTAAATGGTATTTTCACATCAAATATGTTCATATTTTTTATGCCAGCCAAGTAGAAACCGAATTTTTAATAATGGAGTTGAATGTTAGCAGATGATCAAAAAAAAGAGAAATCCAAAACAAATCAATTTATGATGTTTCATAAACTTAGGTAATGCCACAGTTAACACCTCTCCTATTAGCAAGTAAGCAAGCAAAAAGCAGAATGCTTTCTGTCTGTTCTATTATGAACTACAAGGACACAATATGATGGAAACAATATACACCAACTGCTTTGTGAACAGGAATACCTTGACTTCTCTGAAGTAGCAATGGTTATTTAGTAGGCCTTGTTTCTTTGCTGTGATTGCAGCAGAGGAATTGTTTCTTGTCTACTCGGCCTGAAAATGGCACAGGCATTTGTTCGTAGTTAACAGACGATATGGAAATTTTTTTCTGAGTTTTTTGATCCCCTGTGTCTGAGGTACCAGCTATGTACAAATTTCTACCATCTATTCAGACCTCTAGAGAGAAGCAGTGAAACTCATGATAGGCCTTTTTATAATTCTTTGTTTACTTGTAGCTGTTTCTTTGATAAGTTTGGGCTATTCTGGACATTAGAAGTATCAGTAGGTAAGCAGATACAGGCTTACAGAATAATTTAAGTTGGAAGGAACCTTGAGAGGACAGCTGGTCTGATGACACTTATCCCCACATCACATCATCATATGGAAATCATTGGGTCCATTCTAGCAGAATGTCCTGTTATATTCAGAAATGCATTGGATAGAGCAATCGCAGGTGTTTGGAATCTGGCATAGTAAATCATCCTGACAAAAAGTAGGAGCAGCTGTGATATGTATTTTGTAAGCAGAACATCTTAAGATACTTAGAAATAAAGTAGGAAATAACCTCGGCAACTTTTTGTCCTTCAGAATGAAAAGGCTTTTTAAAAAAATTTTTTTGAAGCTTATCCCTCACGAACAGTACCTTTAACCTTTACTGCCTCTCTTTTTTTTATTGGATGATGAGGCTGTGTCATCAGTTTACAGCTGAGTTACATGGAGGTTTTTCACTGAATGAAATGTGAAAAATCTTATCAGTTGTGTTGCAGTTATTCAGCAAGTCCTCTGTATGTGTTCAAGGAAACTTTTGTAAAAGTGTGCTGTAAAGAACATCTTTTGGTCCCCACGGTTCTGGACTGGATGTATCCTGAGGTCTCCTCCAGAATGAACCATGCTGGCAGCATTTGAAGGATTTGAAGGAGCATGTACTATGGGGCTCCAGACCCAGATCTTTCCGTGTTCCCTTTCCATGAAACCTGGTTTCATGAAGAGTGAAAGGAATTCTACTGCTTCAATTCAGTATAGTTTTTCAAGATATACACAAGAAGACAGGATCCTAAAATTGTTTCCAAGCCTTCTCTTTTACCTGTAGTTGTTATCAGTTCTGGATGGAAGAGCGTCATAGGTACTCTGTGGTCATCTAGTGCTAAACTGGAGTAAGGACAAGACAAAATTTCCATGCTCAAAATTGTGTCAGACTCTCTGACACTGGCAAATCTGTCTCATGGCTGGTTTGACTGCCTGAAGGTTTCTCTAAACACTGAGCATGATTGTTCCCTGTGCAGTAAGTCCATTGCATCACTGCTGGGATGTGCATACAGCACAGGATGTGGTGTGTTTGTCATGTTCATTGTCAGATGAATATTGTTGGGCAGATCTTGGGGCTTTTTGTGGCTGTGGACCTGGAAACCGGTCAGGTGGGTCTGTGTTCCAAGGCAGGCTGAATGTCAGCTTTTCAGTGACCCACTCCCAAAGCAGGTATGTTGTGCACAGAGGCTCTTTAATCCAAAAAATAGTGAAGAAAAATGAGTGATAATCACTTTAGAGCAAGAAAGAGTTACTGTATCTTTGCATTGAGGTGTATTGAGAATATTATATCACGATTGTATCGAGCATGATCTAAGACCTGAGACTCATACATTCTGTTCTTTCTCAGCCTTTGATTTGGTAGTTACCCATCTGTTCAATATCTCACTAATCCACAGTAAAGTGGGAAAGTATTATTAGGCAGTACAAATCTTACAGGCAATGTTAGAAATCACAGGACTCAAACATGGAATTCAGGATGTCATCAGTGTTTGTTTAATTTAGAATGTAACGACCATTTAAATAGCACATGTATATATTGGTAAGCTTTCCTTCAGTGATCAACAACATATCATCATGTGTTCGTGGTAAATGTTAAATCCCAAATGTCTTGAATAATTCCTTGTAGATAGATTCTCTTTTTTAATCATTGTAATCATAGGCTTAATTTGAAACTGGAGATAGAATTCTGAAGCAGCCATTTGTGGCAATTTGAAATAATCTGATCACATTATTTCTTGTTGAGCCTGGAGGTGCTGCTGGCCATTGCTCTGAAATCTTTGTTTTTATTTGAAGAAGAAAATTACACTCAGAGGTCCTCCAGGGCATACTTTACTCAGCATTGGTTGTTGATATGCTCATAAATGTGCAATCTACATTGTGATCTAGTAATATGTTAATGCCGAGTTCACAAGATTAATTGAGCCACATGCTGTCTTGTGGTTCTGCTAATATGGTTTTGAGTAGCATCAGCATTTTCATGCTTTTAATTTGCAAATGACCCTTGCATGGCAGTGCATTATGTAAGCAGACATGTCACAAGATGTTTTCAGGGTCCATCATCCCGAGTATGCTGCAGATTTCCTGCATCTTGACCTGCCTCTGCAGTTTGCCCCCAGTTGCTATAAACCTATTAAAGACCAACATTCACTGACCTTTAAAAACTGCCCTATTTAAAGTAAAATACATAACTCAAGCAACTTTTAAAATAAATCCTCTTTTAAGGGATATTTTTGACCGTCTCTTAATTATACATATGAGAAACTATTTTCCATTTTATATCTGAATCCCCAGACTTCATAATCCAGCACCTGATATTTTCTTCAACATTAAATTGCATGATCTGAAAAAAATAGCTGCTTGCTCCTGCAGTTGGTGTGAAGACGTGGGGGAAAAAAAAAAAAAAGAAAATTATAAATTAAAAAACTTAGATACCTTGTGTACATGTTAGCTATGTAAAATATGAACTGTGTAATTTTATTGGGGGGAAAAAAGGCTTCACAGGAGAAAATGCATTTTATTTGTTAATTGGATTTTTTTTTTAATCACAAAATCCAATTCAACATCATAAATTTATCCCAAAATACTTCAAGACAGACATACAAGAACCTCATTAGAATGTTTCTATTAAAGACAAAATAAAACTGCAAATGCCAGAGTCACTAGTACACTCCAACTGCTTTGTGATGCTTTGGAGATTCAAACTAGCCATTAACTGGACTTAACTACCCAGTTAAGTCAATTTTATGTTAGTTTTCCACTGTGAAAGCAGAAAAATACATCCAAATGTATTGATCCAACTGTTCTAAATGAGGTATCTTAGAAGTAAAGCCTTTACGACCAGCCTTAGCTGAGATTATCTTTGTCCACTGCACAGGCAATGGAAATACAATTCTGTTCTGTTTCTAAGATCCTCTCATTCTGCTCCTGAGGAGTAAGAAGGGAACTTTTTCCTTGATTCCTGTGAAAAAATAGCCAGCTTAGTCATGGAAGGCCTTAGTCACATCTTTGTATGCATCCCAAATCTGCTTTAGCCCTTTAATACAGGCACAAAACTCTGGAAAGTAGAACCAAACACCAAAGCTTCAGCTTAGGAAGCACATTCCTGTGCTTCATTCTGTTCACTTACAGCTGGATTCCATTTTGGGTTTCCTTTTTACAGTATCGCTGAATCACCAAACTCCCTTCATACTCTATCTCAGGCAGCAGAGGGTGGGTAACGCTCAGTAAAAAGTCAGTGGTGATTGTAAATATGCAATTCTTAGCCTATTTTGCACTTAATGGGGGGGGAGGCTTGTTGTTTCTTTTAAATTAATGATACATGGATCATATTCTCATATGATAGAGTATGATCCATTCTCAGAATAGAGATTCTTTCCCGTACCTTTCGTGCAAGGTATTTGTGAGATGCAGGGGTTCATGACATGTCCCTTGATGTACCACATTAAATTACATCCTTATGCAGCAAACTGAACTGAATTTGACCCTTAGGTGTGATCAGCATTGCTTAACTCGGACCTTGTTTATGTTTGCTACTGTCTTTGGCACTCACATCTGTCTAAAGATCAGACATGTTTCTGCTGAAATCTGTCATGGAGGGTTGTACTCCCTAAATTCTTACTGCAAGTCTTCTGTTTGGAATAAATCAGACAAGGCAAGTACAGGGTGAAGCAGGTAGCATTTGCCCTTGCTTTGTAAAGCTACTCCACCTAACCAGGATGGGCAGCTCCATTTAACTCAAATACTCTTCATTTAGGTTCTTTTAATTTAATCTGGTTGAAAAAATTGTTGACAATGAGTGAAAGCTAAGTCACAAGCTGAAGGTTTAGTATGTTATCTATGATCTAGCTGCTTTCTACTGTTACTGACTGCTTCTTTATTAGTTATGTACTGTCAAGTTTTGGCCCATCTTGGGTGGATTTTTCTTGATTTATCAAGAAAATAACTTGTACTAGTGTAGAAACTGTTGAAATGTACCAAATTTGCATGGTTATTTAATAGCCAAATACTGGTTACCTCTGAATTCCAACAGATAAATATACAATTTATCCTGCCACAAAATTTTGTGTACAGAAAAATTGCACATTCCATTTTGATATGGGATATCTCTACTTAGCCAAGTTGTATAAATCAGTAAAAAACCATGTGCACAATGTCATGCATGAAAATTTTGCTCCTGCTACTCTGATTATCACAGCACATAAATTTCTAAGAATGTAGGATCTTCAGACTTGAAGGCTCATCAAATCTAATCACTTTCTCCGTAATAATGGCATAAAATTGCTTTCATAAATTTATATGTACTGGGAAGCTTCCTCTGCTCTGAAGTTTGGTCCATACATTGACCACTTTTGGTCCATATTTGACTACTTCCAGCTCATATACTTTACAGGAAATTGTTTTCTTCATGGCAGCATGGACCTCTAATTTATATGGTTCTTGTTATCTCCAAGTTATTAGTTGACAAAGACATAAAGTTCTTCCTAGCTATAGGTGGTCTTCTTGTGTCTGTGCTGCCATATCTGTATGTGTCCCAGGTGGAACTCATTTCCTCACATGAGCTTTCTGAAAATTCTCCTCTGTTAAATAAGGTCTCTGCTCTACATAAATCAGAACCCCTTCTTTGTATCTAATCCAGTTTGAGGGAGTTTGGGGATTTTTTTTTCCGTCTGAAAAAGTCCAGATAAGCTATTGCCAGTGCCTTGTACCCTGACAATTCTGACATTAATACTTCTCTGTCTCTGGAAATGTCTGTCCTGTTACAGCCAGGAATTGAATTTCCTTCTTTAAAGCATCATATTGATGTATTATAATAATCTGATGATAAATAATATACCAAGGTCTTTTACTTCTTTGTTAAATGTGCTCTCAGCTATTACCAGAAATTCTTGATACTAGAAGTGTGTAACTTTGTATTAAATTGTATGACTTGGAATAGGAAGGATTACTTTCAAATTGTATCCCAAGGCTGCGTTAAAATTCCAGTTAAAATCTTTCCTGCGTGTCCTGGGACAATTCAGACTTTCTGTGTCCCTCTGGAACACAGCAGTATGATATTTTACATTAGAGCACTAGCACTGATGTAAAATCAGTAAAAACTCAGGCACATGGATGATTGAAACAAAATCAGCACAATTAGTGTTCTCCAAAAATAATTTCTTTTAGCTGTGAATTAAGGTTATTACCATAAGGTTCCATTATTACATAACTCACCAAGCAAATCATCAAAGATGTTAGTATAATCATTTGAGCCGTACAACATAATACCTGTTCTGAATGCATGATTTATCTTTCTTATGCTGTTTCTTCCTGGTCTCCATGCTGAAGAGAGTTTCTTGAACAAAGGCTATGTTTATATCTTATGATCATGGTTAACATGGGGATAAATGCCTGTAGGAAGAATGACTGCCATGCATAAAGGTATGGAAATTACCATATAAATAAAATAAAGCAAAATAAAGAAAATAAATTTTAAAATGGAAATTACCCCTGCATGGTGGAAGCAAAACTCAAAGCCCCAAGCTGGAGGAAGCAAATGATGCACCTTCTCAAATTCCAAAAGAAGTGTCAGATGAAATGACAGGTCCAATAGCAACAGCTTTTAATAGAGTTATTGAGTCAGAATGGTTTTGTGTGACTGGAAAATACTGAATGCAGCCCGTGTCTTCAAGAAAAAAAAAACCCACGAGCAACTGTTGTCTTAGATCATCCTACTTTTATTCAAGACTTTAGAATGTTTTTTTAATAAAATTATTTGGAAACGAGATTAAAGATAAATCATATGAAAGTAGATTTTCTGAGGTAGGTCATGCTAAATCAATAGGATATTTTTGAGTAGTACTATAAATTATCTTCTACACAGGAGGAATGTAATTGGTCAGTCTGTCTGGAATTCAGTAAGGCAAGAGGTGCAGTACCATTTGTATTTCTTAAACTGGGCAGGATGGCAGTTATTACAGATGGAAGCACCAAAAGTGATCAAAGGAGAGATGGCAATGCTTAGTTATATTAGTGGCAAACCCCTTTTTTTGACATAGAAGCTTCTTAAGTATCGCTCTAAAGACTGATCTGCCGTTATTCATCGTGTCCCAGGAAAACCCAGAAGTGTGCTAATGAAGTTTACTGATGGGTAAGCAAGCATTATAAATACCCTGGAGGACAGGGAAATGAAGATGAGCTGGGCACAAAAGTACAGGGGAGAAGATGTTGGAATTTAACAGTAGGAAGAGGCAATCTCATAGAGAATGCCTTTTAGCATCCACAGTGTGCATAGTAATTGCTGTCCAGGAGACCAAGAGGTGGCATGGCATGCTGGTGGCAGTGTTCTTCTTTGAGGTTATAATGAGGTTCTTGGAGGTTATAATGGACTGTTCATGCAGTCCTGCGTCTTTACTCAGACATGAAGGTTTTCATGAAGTGATGAGGAGAAGGCATAGCTGGTTCATTGAAGAAAGTTGCACTGATTCCATCTTTGTTAATACAGCTGACATGCAGTCTTCCTCCAAACAGTCTCCTGTTTCTCCTAGCTGTACATACAGCCTTTTGCTAATCGAAACCTAAGTTAAAGGTAACTGTTTTGACAGCAGAAAATAATCGTGGATCTCTGTGTGCTTTGCAGTATTTAGATCACTCCTTTGAACTCCTTGGAATCATTACAACACAATTCAAACAAGAATAGAATAGAATAAATCGCAGAGTGTACAGTATATGTGTTCTGAGAACATGTTGTGTGATCAAAATATCTTTGCATTAAAACAGCAGAGGTTTTCACTAACATTTTTGATGTGATAAATAAGCAACTAATTAAATATTGCGAATTATATAGAGCATCCCTTTAATAGCTGCAAGGCTATTCTCCAATGTTCTCCAATGTTTAGCTCCTTGCAGACTGTTCAAAATTATGCTTTCAAGACCAATCTTCTTTATATACATAGGAGTGATTTATTGTTTCTTGGCTTATGTCTATGAATTCATTCTTAGTAAACATACTGTCATGAAAATGGCAGAAAAAAGACATGGAGGAATTCTAGTGGCTGGTATTGAAAGTGTCCTCCTTAGATTATTTTTCAATCATCTCCTTAGAATAGAGGCACTCTTCCAAGACAGAAGAAAAGGGGGGAGGAATTTGAAACATCTTCAAACAGTCTCTCTACTTACTTAAACTGCCATTGCTATTTTTGTAGGAACAGAACACAGTCAAATGTTATCGCTGTATTGTGGATGCTAACAGAGACAACAGTGAAGTCATTTCCTTTGCTTTAGTGTCAGTTCATATTTATTGTAGATACACAGATTACAGTCTTAATTATCGCTTTTTTTCCTGCCCCTCAGGGGTGTGTATGTGAATAATTGTTGTCATTAGTACCCGCTTCTTCCTGTTCTTCCCCTAGGTTTATCAATAGCTCTCTACCTAAATGTGACATTTTTTGATTGGTAGTCACTTACTACACTTTAGGATATGTTTTATCCCTTCTTTGTGTATGCTGAATAGCATGGTAGGGTGAATTGAATCTTGACATTTTGAAGTGAAATAGGCTTGTTTTCTTTTCAAATCCCTGAAGCTGTTTAGTGAAATGCTGCAGTCTAGGCTTTCTTTTATTGATATATAAATAGAAAGAAGATTAGTTTTGAAAGCACAATGGCTGCTTACAGACTACAAAACGGTGGAAAAAAGGGACGAGCATACCTTGCTTCAGTAACAGTTTTCTGGGGTGGGGGTTGTCTAGAGGAGGGTGGGAAAGATTCAGAGATGAAAGGAGATGGCTCTCAGCCTCTCAGTGAAGTGTGATGAATGGAAGGTGTGGTAAGAAAGGTCAGTCTTTGCAGTTCATTTAAAATTTACCTGAATTGTATTTGCATCTGATTCAGAAGAGTGATTGGATTGGAAGTTCCATATCTATACATCATCTTCAGCCTATTATTCCATGTATGCTGATTTATTCTTTTCAACTTTCTTTCATCCTAAGTTACTTTTATTCCTTTGAATTCCCTTAGTTCTTTGTGATCTGTGATGCTCAGGTCTAGTAATGGAGATAGCTACAGTATTCAAAAAGATTATATGAAAACTTCAAAAGATATCTAATTTCTGAGGTTGCTTGTACCTGTACTGCTTGTAACTTTACTGCTGCTTTTATGGAGTAGTTTCTCTGCTATTATTGACCCAAATACTGCCAAGTTAAATACTTCCAAGTTTTTTGAATTGACTTGTCAATTAGAAAAGTATTCTAGCCAAAAAGAAAAATCATAGAATTGTAAAATGGCTTGGATTGGAAGGGATCTTTAAAATCATCTCATTCTAACCCTCCTGCCATTGGCAGGGACACCTTCCAGTACACCAGAGCCGTATTCATCCTGACCTTAAGCATTGCCAGGGATGGGCCATCCATATCTTCTCCAGGCAACATATTTCAGTGCTTCACCATCCTTAGGTGATGAATTCCTTCCAGACATCTAATCTGTATCTATCGTCTTCCCTTTTGAAGCCATTACCCCTTTTCCTGTCACTACAACTCTCTGTACCCCCGCTATCTACTGGAAGGCTGCAGTGAGGTCTCCCTGGAGCCTTTTCTCCAGTCCGAACAGCCCCAGCTTTCTCAGCCTGTCTTCAGAGGACAGCTGCTCCAGCCCTCTCATCATCTTTGTGGCCCACCTCTGGATTCACTTTACAGCTCCTTCTTATGCTGGGGACCACAGATGGTGCTCTGTCGCTGGGTTATGTGACTTCAAGTCTCATGACTTGCCCTGTGGAATGTAGTGATTATTTTAAAATGCTGAATGTTGCTGCATTCACAGAACTGAGATACAGCATCCATTAAAGACTGAAATCTGGCAGGAACCTCGTACACCAAACCATTACAGTTGTATTCATTTGTCAAGGAAATACATTTTGGTGCTATCTGAAACAGTCAAAATTAATTTTTTCAGCACAACAGTTCTATACTGTTCAATTAGCTTTATCATCCTAATGATTCATCCATCACAGACACACAAACATTCCCACAGTGTATACACAGCCTAAACACAGCATGCATGAGTAGGACTTTACTGGCAAGAGCTTTTTGCAAATTTTCCAGCTTTCAACTAGCTGCCAAGTATTTTCAAAAACTACAGAGTCCCAGGAACTTTAGAAACACCTAGAGGTAAAAGAGAAATGTGTTTACGCTACAAGAGGCCTCTGAGAAACTTTATCTATGTCACTCTCTACCACAAATTTGTGGCCAATCCAACCACCACAGCTTCAATTCACACCCTTCTTAGGCTAAAGCAGTGAACTGCTAGGCAGTACAATTCCACCTTCACAGCAAATCAGGTAGATTTTATTTTGTTTATATTTGTACTGACACAAATCACCTCTGAAAGTGTTAAAATAATACCATGGCTGTGATTGTGCCATTCTTTGGGGATGCAACCAGTTAAATCATAGTTTCCAAAATTTCTGAACAATAAATAAGTGGTTTTGACTTACCTAATGCAGTGATAGCTGCCTAAATTAGCCTTTCTGGGATGTAAAACATTTCCTTCAGAGCTTTCTGTGCATTTCTCAGCAAGACTTTGGGTTTGTAAATCACATGTTCTAAGAGGAATCTGAGAGCATAGAAAATTTTGTTTGATTCCTAAATGCTTGTAAAAGAATTGAAAAGTGGGATGAATTAATAATTTAGTATTGTAAGAGAAGTTCAAGAACCTATAGCTATTACAACATCAAATTTTCTCATAAAGGATTTGATTCCTAAGACATGTCAAGCATTTATACACATAGGTCCCACTCACATAGTTAGTTACCAATTCAAGATTTTCATTCATTAGGCCCAAATGTCAATGGTAGGGCAGATTCAAAAATTTTAATAAACATTTGTGAAGGAAAAATAAATTCAGCAATGTCCTAGATAAAGCACATGTAAGTTCATGGAATAAATTAGTTCAGTGGGAAAGGTTTTAAAAAGAAGCCACAAGTATAATCAAATTAAACATATAATGGTAAAGTCAGTTAACTGTTTCTTTGCATATAATGTGAGTTTGTAGTTGGAAAAGGTTGTTTAAGAGGTTATATAACATAAATATAGAAAGTCTTGTTATCATTTATTGCTCAGTACTCTTAGTCTGGTAATGCAGAAAGATACATGTACACTGATCTGTATTATACATACGTATGAAAATAATTTGACAGATCAGAAAAAAAGACATTTTTAGCTGTGATCTAGACTGCCAAAAATACCTCTGTTTATTCAGTTAGCTTTCATATGTAATTGCCTACCTAGTCATCTATGGACATAATGTTGGCATACTATGTATAATATGATAGAGTCTCATTTTAGGTGTATAATGAACTTCAATTTCCTAAGTGGAGCTTATTTTAGGTGACATTTTCCATGTTGAGAAAATTGCATTTCTTTGAGAAGAAGCTTTAAGGCAAAAGATTAGAAATCTAAGTTAGTTCTGTCAGTTTTAGCAAAACATTTGCAATGGCTCACAGTTAGAAAGGAAGCTGAACGTTTCCATGGTAGATTCCCCCAGACTAGGCTGAAAAGACGTTATCAGTAAGAATTCTATAATTTCTTGAACTCCTGTGAATTCTGTCAACTATACCTCAGAACACTGGCACAGGTAGAGTCAAGAGCTTATTGAAAGACACGGGAAATAAGACATGCTTTTGTTGTGCTGTTTAGGCAAAAAACAAATCCCAGAAATTCATGTCAATTTGAATCCACTAGACTGTTCTTTATAAATTTCATCTCAGCATTTAGGGTGCAAATGTTGAAAAAAATGTTAGGCATCATTCAGAGATAGGAGCATTTCAAGCAGAACCTTCAAACTGGATGTTTTGTTCACAGTTTTCTTTGTCTGTTCTGAAGACCATTCTCACAGAAGTTAAAGGTCTCTTGATTGGAGCGTATCACTTAGAAGAGCATGAAAATGCCAGGGATTTAATTGTTGCTGTTCTGTTGCCACAGCAATTGTTGTTTATTTATTTCTCCTTTAAAAGTAGGACAAGGAGAAAAAGCAAGTAAGTGCAGGCAATGTGGGTTTTTCTCTTCTTCTTATGAAACTACAGAAAAGTCCTGACTAAGAAAACCTGTGTTGGTTTCTCCAGCTTGTTATGGCATGATCAGAGCGAGGAAGTTTATGGAGAGGGCCATACAAAGCCCAGGTAAAATAATTGCAGTGATTTTTGTGATTCACAGAGCAAACCTTCCCAGACAATCCCAAAGATTCTGGTGAGAACACTGGTCGTTTTCGTATTTGAAGTCTGCTAGGCTGACCCTAGAGGCCAATTCAAAAGGCAAACAAAAGCAGTTCTGAATAGTTTACAGAAAACCTTGTTACCCCTATCTCCACCACAGATACAAACCAGATTTTACAAGACCCTGACACTTAGGGACTTCACTTTTGACACAAATAAGAAAGCTGAGAGCATTCCCTATATGTTTATTAGCTTTTCAAATGAAGGCCAGGCTTTCCCATTTTCCCCTGTCTATAGAAAATTTGATGCCCTGAGGATGGAATGGATTTTACATCATTCTAGACTCTCCCAAGGGAAGAAGCCCCTCCCTCTTCTTGCTACAGTAATGCTGAGCCAATGGAACACACTAATTACATGTGAGGGCTACCAACGTGTGCTTGTGCCTCTTTGATTTTCCTTGAAGGCAGTCTTGTCTTTCCATTTACCTGGAAGAGGAAAAGTTAACAGTGTTGAGTCAAGTGTTGCTACTTAGAATCAGGAAAGAAATAAATTCTCCTGTCATGCAAGTTTCTGTCTTAATTTGCTCTTGTAAAATCCATCCGTTGTTGTTAGACCAGTTCGGAAACACAAAAGGCTTTCAAGTGGCTTCTCAAGAGTTTGTGTCGCAATCAATCTCATAACAAAGTGGAAGAATTCGATTTGGAATAAAATACTGAAAGAATTCAACCTAGAAGGGCCAAATCAGCATCTGAGTTGTAAACCTCTAAACTGCTCATAATTTGATCAGTCTTCATCCAAAAGAGAATAATGAAGGGGGAGAGAAGTTTAGGAGTCAGGCACAGAATAAGCTACATGAGCAGGGACTGAAACACTAAGCATTGGCCATTAAAGGAAAAACTTAAAAATAGGTACATTAAAAGTAAACAAATCAATTCATTGTAAATTGTACCAGTAATTTCTATTCGCCGTAAGTCAGCTAATACAAGCATAAAGGGAACGGTTTTTTAATTAAGTTGCATTTTAAAAAGAAATGAAAGCTTTAATATAATGCATAATTATACTATGAAACTGATTGCCACCAGGTGCTGCTTGAGCTAAGATTATAGTATGATTCAAAGGTGAACTGGACATCTTTGTGGACTTGTAAAACATGCAGAGGGAGAACTGTTAAAATTCAGGTGTAAACAATGTTAAAAGAAGCATTTTGGAAGGCATGTAAAACTGGATGTTTCAAAATCTAGAACAGTCTCTTGCTGATAGGGGATTTGCAGCAGTTTTTTCCACATTTTCATTTCATGTTATCTCTTATACTTTCCCTAAAACATCCAGAAGTTTATGGAAAGAGGATATAAGACCAGTTGGGCTCGGGTCTAATCCAACATGGCATTTCTTACATTATGATTAATGAGGTTCCCTTTATCAACAGCTGTGATTCTGACCTTTGTGGCTCTGCTGCTTATCTCCTGATTTATACATCTTCATAGCCTGAATCTCATTTAGAATTAAATAAAAAATCTAGATAACTTCCATGCAATTACTATAGCCTTTTCAAATATTTGCACATTCAAATAATTTATTCACAGAATCTCAGATAGTATATCAGCAGCACTCTTCTGAAGTATAATACTACTATTAAAATTGTTTTTTTACATGCAGGCATTCATCATGGCATGCAGGAGAGAAATAATATGCTGATACTGACCTCTCTGCATCTAAAACTTGCTTTGGAGACAGTGTTAGAAATGTGCATCTCTCTTATTTAGTATTGGGATGTGGTCAGATATATTCAGGGATTTCTTTCCTAGTTTGTAATGTTAGTGAGATTCAGGACAGGTTAGCTTGATGGGTTATAAAATGAGCCAGTTTATCTTTAGTTTAGTCTGTGATCAGTGGGCAGAGTGCTTTTCCTTTGGGAGCTGAATGCAAAATAACTGAAGCAGATTGAAGTTGGCAGTGACTAATGAAGTCTTGTGAAGGAGTCAGGAGTCAGTGGGTTACTACATAGGATGGATTGAGAAGACAGTAACAGCAGCCTCTTTGTTGAGTTTATACTGTCTTTTTTTTTTTTTTTTTTTTTTTTTTTTTTTTTGCATAATCAGTGCTTCTGTGAAGAAATGTGAAAAACATTTCGAATTCCTGATGTATGTCTCTGAAACACAGACATCCACACGCACATTTGTTACAGTGGAGATAATTCTAGGCTTCCATGTTTAATGAGCCAGCATGGTTGCCTAAAGGTGTTCTACATGTTAATAATTTTAATCAGTCACACAGAATTTACGGATCTAGAATTTCAATAGAAATTAGCACGAGTTAAAAACCTCAGTAATTTATTTTTCTGAGAGCTCCCCCTACTTTGCCAGTCTGATAATGTGCCCTGTTGTCACAGAATGTGGCACAATAAATCAGTTGTTCCACAGGCGCCGCTGAGCAGCCTGGTGTGGGACTTGCGCACAGAGCGTAACTTCTGGGAGCAGGAAGCGCTGCAGTTGGGTTTGCATTTATTGTAGGTGTAAAATCCGTGGGCACAGAGAAAATGCTGGAGGAGCATAAGGAGGAGGAGCATGCCAGCCTGGCCTCGAAGGTACTGGGAAAGGGGCAGAGACAATGCCAGGCAAGTCCCTGCTTCCAGCCTGGCAGCTGACCCAGGTCAGGAATCATTGCAACCTGCTTGTGCCTTAAGCCCATGATTAAATTACTTAAATGACTGCCTAACCTGAGCTGTGTGCAAAGCAGGGTGAAGGAGGGCAGGCAGTAGGGAGGGAAGCCTCCCTCCTTCTGCAATCTTTGGAGAATTTAGCTGAGATTTGTGCTGCGGGTAGCGCTGATGCAAAGTTACAGCCCTCACCACAGTTCCTGGGAATTTTTCAGCAATGCTGCAGCAATTCAGAAAACTGCTGATAGTGGTGTTACACTTGTTGAAGCCTTTTGTTAAATAAAGTCTTTAAGACTTCTTTTTTAGGCTTTTTCTTTTTTAGGCTCACAATGCTTTGGGGATTTTGACTGAAACATTGTCAGGCAAACTGATCCAAGCTCTCTGCAGTCTAACTGTCCCAGCCTGTGTGCACAGAGTGCAACAAGATTTGTGTTTTCCACCTCATTAAACTGACAGCAGAAATTAGTTTGTGGTATTAAAGACTAAAAAGTTAAATTACAGCTACACATGTCCTTTATGCAATGGTGTGTGTGAAAGATGTTTGATTTTAATGTTTGCTATAATGGAGAATTTAAATTGCAATGTTTGTCAAATCTCTAATCTTTGTTTCAGAGTGGAATATTAATTATGCTTTTAACTACGAGAGGTAAATAAAATGAGCATCCACTGCCTGCCTAAGGGTAAATTGCAGATTACTGACAACGTGACGTGGCGTACTAAATGTCAGTTTTGTCAAACAAATTTAGAGGAACAGTTAAACTATTAGCTTCCTGTTGTTACAGGGGGGGTTTTTTGCAATGAATGACTGTTCCTAGCAGCAGGGGCACTGTACCATATGGAACACTAACAGAGCTAAATCGAATAAGCGAGATGAATGAGGACATAGCACTACAGACGCACTCAATTAGTTTATAACTGTCTATTAACTTCTGTTGGTGGTTTTGAATAAACAATAGATTAACCATTACAGCCCATCTCTTTCTTTATGAAACCAGTAGAAAGACAGTGCGATGAGGGCACATGGTGAAGAAACTGAGCAGTTTCTTCCTTTTTATTTTTACCTCCTGCTTCTTTAATACTCAACTTGTGTGGTATTGGTAGTACGTGCAAGTAACAAGCACATTAGATCCAAGAAGCAAATCACAATATTTCAGATGTGGTTATGCATGCAAAATAGTTCTCCAAATTACCGGGAGTTACTTTGCCTGTTTTTTTTGTTTCTTTGTTTGTTTTTTTAGAACCTGGTTTATTAGCAGGGAAGCACTAGCATGGCATGTGAACTTAAGCTAGTCACTGAGATTTATTTGGTAGTTAAAATGTTGTGATCAGTGCAGAAATAAAATATTATGAATGTGGCTGCCAATCTGTCTGTGCCCCAAACTACTTCTAGACTTGAACTAATTGGAGCAGGTAAGTGGTGCCCCTGACTGCTAGAGTCAGTGGAGTTGGATTATTTCCTTCTAGTTTAAATCTTAAATAAACATAATATAATATTTTACTATCCATGGCTTCCATTTTAAGATATTGGAGAGAGATGGGAACCTCCAGAGGGTACTGAGCTTACCTCATATATAATGTGATATTTTTGCCTGTTATTTAATTTAAGATTGTTAGCAAAAAACACCTAAAGACCATTCAAGCAATTCCATGTGACACTTTCACATTAAGCATTCAAACACTAATTAATGAAGATCTTACCACTGCTGAACCTGAAATCCAAAAATACCAGGCAGAATAGGTGGGCAGGATAAGTTAAAAAAAGGGCACTAGATGGAGGGGTTAAAATAATAAATACAGCAAGACATGATTAGCTTCCACTCTGTCAGTGAGAGTGATCAATAACTGCCAAAAACCTTGTCATCATGTGATTGCTTAGAGCTCAGCACTTTTAGACATAATTCTGAATGGAGTTGCAAACTGCTCTTTAAATTCTTAGCTAAGTTGAAAACCCCTAAGTTTGTTTTGAATCATTGTCCCAGTGCAGTGCTGAGGGACACTCTGTCCATCTGTTGGATCATCTTAAAGGAGGAATTTACAGATACTTGGAGACACTTTAAATTTCATCCAATTTTTAGCCTTCCTGCTGTTTAGCAATTAGTGCTACTTAGTTCATTATAGCAGTAGGAGAGGTAGCTGGGGGATGTTGGGGAGCAGGTGCTGTGGACCCAGAGGAGATCTGGGCATACAGTACTTGGGGAGCACAGGACATTAATTCATAGAAAGCTTGAATCCATTAGATGTACTGCACATAAATAGAGTTGTTTGAAAATGCAAAGCTTCCATTTCCTGGACCAACCCTCCATTTAGGTGATAACATTCATCCTGCTGAAATCCTTTCAACTGTCGGCTGAACGCAACAGTCTTCTCCATCTTCTGTGGAAAGACTAATACTGCTGTCAGCCTACTGTCAACTTCCTTCCAAGATCCATATTACTGATCAGTGAAGTGGTTTTTGTCTGTCCCCTTACCATACATATTTCACATGGGGTGATGAAAGTTTTAATTAGCAAAACTCCATGAAATATTTAAAACTCCTCAGGTAAAAGGAGTGATATTAGTAAAGTGGAAAAATAGCATGAGTCTTACATTGTGTAGGAACACAAGCTTCATAAATCCTAGTGGGAAAAAGTAAAGAATTGGCATAGACAAGCTCAGGCTGGGACTGCAGAAGGGTGTTAAGTGGTTCTTGTCAGATTCAAGCCACAATATTAATACATTCCTATCTGTAGGGTTTTTTGACATGCAAAACATAATTTTCCAAGTTATGCAAACATTTCTGTCTGCTTCTGACAGAGTAAGTTGTTCCGTTTTCTTCAGTTCTACCTGCACACGGCAATAATACATAAACTTTATCTAATTTCTGAAATCAGCTGTCACAGTAAAGAAAATACTGGTTTACTGCTGTTTTAAATTCTACCCAGACTTTTGTCCAAGTGTCTGATCTAGGTGTCTGTGTATCTTCTTCAGCCTGCATTTCTTAGTCTGGATTTTTGGGAATGCTCTTGTTTATCTAGCTTCTTGCTACCATAACTTCTCATCTAAATTCAGCTAGAGTCTCCTCACCTGTAATTCACCTGTACCAAAACAGAACTGCAATGCCACTGCCCACTCTTACTGTTATTTATAGTGTTGCAGTGTTTTAAAGGAAGGCACTATTTAAATAGTGTGTCCCTAATGAATTGCACAGATGTCCACTCATCTGTTTTCAAGTTGCTAATTTCCTTGCTGTTGAAGCAACTATCACACTACTATTTTTTATCCAGTGTTTGTAAGCTTTAAGATTACTAATGACTGTTAAAAATTACCCCCTGATGGAGGGTAATGTCATTCCATGCAGTGACTTGCATGAAACCACATTACCCTCGGTCGGGGGGTAATTTTTAATTACTGTAATGCTCTTACAAGCACCCACGGTGAAGCACTGAGGTCATCTTTCCACTGAGAGGATTCCATTACTTAGTTTACTAAGTGACTGAGTTTAATGGATGTACAAGAGATCCTGCTTTTACATTTGGTCTCACACAAGTAAAAGTTAGCAAGTGGAAGCCAGGTAGCCTCTTGAAAGAGCACTCCATCCTCCAAGGGCGGGAGTGGAATGTGTGGTTCTGAATTCCTCGTTCACGTAACCGTCTACTGAAGTCGGCCTTAAGGAGTCTCATAATTTCCCTTGAAATACAGTCCTTTTTAAGGAGTTATCTAGATAGGCTAGGAAATGCCAATCTATTAAAAATGTTTGTTTGACATCTGATCCTAAGGTACTTACAATTTGAATCACACAGTATGTTAAAGAGAAATTGTTGTGATCTAGTTTATAAATGTGGTAAACTTTACATTGTGTATTCCTATTTCTTTAGGTCTGGAAAACAGTCACAATACAGTTATTTTCAGTTATAAACACAATATAGTTATTTTCAGGTACTTTTGTATTGTTACATAGCTATATATTCTATTATGGCTTATTTACCCTGTTTCGTTTAAAAGTATATCAACACTTGTGCCAGAACATGAAAAGAACCTGTTTCACAGTAAGTGCTGTACTATTTTAGAAGCATTCCTGCTCACTGCTTTTTGTTTTTAATGCAGAGAAAGATTTGGCCAGTTTTCCAGGAGAATAAAATACCCACATATTCCCAAATGTTATTGACTTGTAGTGTTGCCTTGCAATTTAATCTCCTGCTAACCTCTCTCTCCCTCTAATTTCTGCTAATGGGACTCCTACCCAGACCTGTCTCTTGACCCAACCTACAGTTTATTACCGGCACTAGGTTACTCCCTCTCAAGTACCCTCTCCCAAACCATGAAGAGCTTTAACAGAGAATTCTGTGCTATATTATTCAATAAAATCTCAGAAAGGATATTTTTAACCATCACATTCTTCAGGGGTGCAAAATCATTTTGATGGAACTAATTTTGGGTTTTGCTGAGGATGTATGCTTTGTTTGTTAACAAATTATGATGTTTTTTGGTTTTTTTTTTAATAGAGAGTGAGCAGTTTGCTTTGCAGCTGTCACAGTTTGTATCCTTTCTCTGTAAATGATGAGTTGGAGAGTTAATTTTAGCAGTAACACATTATAGCTTAGAAACTTCACCACTGTCTGTTATTGCAGAGGAACAGTTTGTTATTTTCTGCACAAAAGCCTGTTAGTTCTGTTTCTGGCCTCATGGCCACCTCCCTTCAGACAGTTCTCTGTATCTATAAATCTCAGTGTACTTACTGTATTACATCACTACTGTAAACTAATACTTCAGTATAGTTGAAGTACTGGACTGTGTTTGTAAAAACAGCAGCTATCATTACTCTTAAAACTGCAAATTCTAACTGGCTGATGTTTTTAATGATATAGTAGTATTTTAGTTGTTTCAGGTTGTTGCCTCTTGAAGAACAGAACAGTGCCTAGCAGCTCACTTTTTTACATTACTTACATTACTTACTTTTACATTACTTATTTTTGTGACGGATGATTTCATCAGGGGAAGGGCTGTGACTATTTGCTGCTTTGACTCTGCTCAAAGTAACTTTACCAAGCAAACTGTGTTTAGAAGTTTCGGGTTTTTTCAAGGATAAAAGATGTCATTCTGTCTTTGAAAGTGTATTTTCACAGAATTTAGAATTAGATTTGAATACAAGGCATTCATTTTTTCTTTGTGTTTCTGTGACAGAGGTATATACTTAAAGGAGGTATGGTTCCATGCAAAATTTGATTCTTCAGTCTTTGGATTATCATTCTGCTTGTGGGTGGCAAAGCTCTGAGTGAAAATCCTGTATTATATGCAATCATTAATTAAAATTCTTTTCAAATGTTAAAGTTATTGTGGCTGTAAAACCAATTGTATTTTTCAGATGAAATTGTATTAGAAAGGTTTAGAGAAGCTTTCCTTGACACCTTTCTTACATCTTTTAATTAAGAAAGCCTTTGGTGCTAATAGGTTCAAGTTTGCCAGAATTAAAAATGAAGGTATCTAAATATTTGAAATGTTCTTACCTATAAAGCCACCATGGTATGCAGCTGTATCAGCTGTCCTTTCCAGCATGCTATAAAGAGCCCCTGGAGTGGATTAATCAGCTTTCCTTGCCATACAGGCCTCACATTAAAGTCTTCCTTATGAGCCATTGCATATAGCACAAAAGGCCCCAACACACATACCTGCTAAAAGAGAAGTAGGGGCTGGACAACTTCATTAGCATTTTATACAGGGGACAGATGACAGTTTGTCCCAAAAGTCACATTCTGCTGTGTGGGATAAAATTGGATTGAGTGTGCAGCTGCATCTTAGGCTGACCAAACAGTATCAGCCACACAAGGTCTCAGCTGGAGCACTCCCTCCTCTGGTCATGTTTTTGGATTAGCAGTGGTCCATCTGCCACCACTCTCCCTCTGCCAATTAAGTGATATACCCATGGCTTGGGAGAGCACTTGAATGGTTTACAAGCTATGTGCTGCTAAAGATCTGCTCTTTAGTGCCTTCCTTTCCACAGTGAGCACAGACCACTGGTGCATTATTGCACTTCCAGAAATGCTCCAGGTGTATCCTCATGCATCCCAGTAGTTATTCTACCTGCCTCAAGAGGATGGCCCAATTTCAGCAGCCCCTTAAGGGAAATTACTTTCTTTCTTTCTTACATGACTGAATATTGCCTGATCTGAGCTTTTAGTCAGTAATCTTGAGGTAGATTACTTCTTGTGGGAGCAAAGGAAGACAGACTCCAAAAAGACTGATTAAAACTCTGTGCATTGGATACTTTGAACTGCTGAGGTATACTGAATATTATAGAAGTCCTGTAGGAAGAAACTGCTTGAAAAAGTGAAAGGCACGTGATAGAGTGTAGGTTGTGCAGAAAAAATTATATGCAAGTTTGTGAATGCTCAGTACCAGCACTAGAAAGTATGTTCTACAGGCTGCTGCTTGTATTAGGATATAAAGAGGCAAAAATTATCCATTCAGGTGAGAGCTGTGGATCAAAAGTCAGCGTGAACAAAGAGCTCTGTCTTTCATAGAGGGCAGTATATTCAGGAACTGAAGTACCTCCCACTGCAGGACTTACACAGGAGCTAGGTCAGGATGCTCATCTGTTTACCAGAACATCTGGACTTGACATGACAGACTTTTTCATTAGCAGAAAGCCTTTTACTCTTTTGTATTCCACTACTGGGAATCAGCAAAGCAGTGAATGAGTTGTGTTAAGTTAAGCCTGTCAAAAGCTTTCCTTTGGTTCTGTAGTACACCACTACATATATTTAATTATATGTTTACATATCTACATGCATTTATGTATTAGATACAATATATACAATACATTTACATACACCTAAATAGAAAATATGCTAAAGGTAATTCTTTTAAGGGATGTTTCTGAGAAGTTTATTTATTTGAAGGCATTTTATGTCCTTATACTGATAAAGCCAAATCATAGAATGGTTTGTGTTGGAAGGGACCTTAAATACCTCTAGGTCAAAATCCCCTGCCCTGGTCAGGGATACCTTCTACTAGATCAGGTTGCTCAGAGCCCCATTCAGCCTGGCCTCACAGGACCGTGCCTGTCACAAGCATGTCACAAACTTGTTTGTTTTGATGAATATCCAGCAGACAATTTGCCCTCAAATGCCTTAGTTTCTGGCCAGTGAGAGAGGGATCTGTACAGAGACCTAAATACCTTAAGGGAGAAACATCTCCTCTGTTTAAAACTGTCACAGTTGCTATTGCTTTCTATTAACTTGAGCCTATGCAAGCATAGAGCTAACTTTTAGATGCTGTAGAGATCCAAGGATCTGCTTCCTCCACTGAGACTTGCAAATTTTCTAACCCTGTAGTGCAAGTAACAAGGTATTTCACCTAGAAGACACCTGTTCCATACCCAGATCAGCCTCAGGTAGTGATGCACTGTGGGACTAGGGATTTTCTCTTTGTGTATGGAAATGCTTATGTGGCAGATAGACTTTTAAAGAAAGACATTTTACCTGACCATGCTTAAGGACTTCGAGAGTATCATAGCAGACCTTAAAGACAGAGGCTAATGTATCTTACAGACACATCTCTGTAATTCCTCATATTCCTCATGCTTAGAACACCTCAGAAAATACGGTGAAAATTTGGTGTGGGCAAAACCATCCTAAAATAAATTTGCATTAGTTTAATACTGCCACTTATTTTGGTTTGTGAAAACAGAGGGTTTCTGGACACCTATAGTGCACACTATGCCTGGGAGTTTAAGGCTCTAGTTAAACCTGACAGCTATGGGATAAGAAGGTGTTTTCTTTCATCATTAGCCAGCCTTTTCTAAAATGGTAATTAGCTTCAGGAGGAGAGTTTGAAAATCTGTCATGGATGTGTTCCTGTGAAAAGCTTTCATGTTCATGTTGTCTGGCACTACACATCACACAACTACCTCCTCCTGAGTAGGTCCTGCTGTTGTCTGTTTAGTTTTTTATTCAGATCATAAGATAATATGATGGGGGCAAAGAGGGAGAAGGAAAGCTGTTGAGACAAAGGGAAATTACAGTATGTTATAAATAGGGTATTCTTCTACCTTGTGCAGTATCTTTAATACCCATCTACTAGGGGTACTATGGAGAACATACTCTCTCTGAGCCCAATCTGATATACACATTTTTCATTCATCTACATAGTTTCTTTAAAATTTTATCTCTTGAAACAAGATCAGGTATGTGTATTATTCTGCGTACGAAAGAACATAGGTACTCCTGTTTAAATGAAGACCTGGGATTGTTTAGCCCGGAGAAAAGGAGGCTCAGGGGAGACATCTTCATTTTCCACAACTCACTGCAGTGGGGTTAGGTGGGGTTTGGCCTCTTCTCCCAGGCAACCCACAACAGGACAAGAGGACACAACCTCAAGCTGTGTCAGGGGAGGTTCAGGTTGGACATCAGGAAGAATTTCTTCACTGAAAGGGTGGTGGAGCATTGGAATGGGCTGCTCAGGAAAGGGATGGAGTCACCGTCCCAGGAAGTGTTCAAGAAACAGCACGATATGGTATTTAGTGCTGTATTTTCATTGACAGGGTGGTGTTCAGTCAAAGCTTAGACTTGATGATCTTGGAAGTTTTTTCCAACCTTCATGATTCTGTGAGTCTAAGTAAAATGGCATATATGGTAACAAAAGAGAAAGTGTGGGTTCTGTGTAAATTTTCATTAAATATTCTTCAAACAGAGTTAGCTAAGAGAATGAAATTTCTTTTTATGGGGAGAAAGTATTCTCAGGCAAAAGGTAAGGTCAGATGTGTAATTTTCCTGTGACCATACATTTCAAAAAAGGAGTTCTTCAAAGACTTCAAATACGTAATTTCAGTGAACTTGAAATACTGTCATAGAAGCCTGCAAAGTAGTGTAATGCCATTTTACATTTATGTACAATTAATGTAGCAGAAATTAATACAAGTAAAACAATGGAAAATGGAACATTTCATTTTCATTAAAATAAGAGCACATTATTAATACTATTTTAGAAAATCAAAACATAATTTGTCTTTCTTCATAGAAAATTTTTACATTCTCATTATGCAGTTCAATGTGAATATAACTAGCTCACTAATGAAAAAGCTTTATTGATAAAAATATTTACACAAGCTTCCGTCCTTATGTTAGAAAGGTGATTCAGTACAAGCGGCAGAAAATGCTTAAAGAATGAAATTGTTAACTAAAAGGAATCTGTATCTGTCACCATATTTAATTATATGAGTGTCTGTAATTTTGTTAGCATTATTCTCTATTGGTTCTGACTGCATCTCTACATGTAGGACTAGTCAAAGAAAAGGCGCAATTGAGGATTGTATTCAAATCTGTAATGCTTTAAATCCCCATGGCTCCCTTTTTATGAAAAAAACTCTAGACACTTAATGGGAATTCTCAAATAATTCAGGTCAGAAGGGAACTTTAGAGATCATCCTTTCTAACCTCCTGCTCAAGGCTGACTTAGAATAAATCAAGTTGCTTAGGCCATTGTCCAGCAGGGTTTTGAGTATTTCCAAAGCTTGGGATCTCAACCACCTTTCTGAGCACCTGCTCCACTGTTTGACTACCTCAATGGTGACAAAAACTTTACTGAGCTCTCACAGGAATTTCCTCAATTGCAATTCATGTCTAGTGTGTCTTGTCCTTTCACCTTGTTCCTAGAGTCTAGTTCTGTGTCCTCCATATGCTCCCATTAGGTTGTTAAAATAACACTAAAATCCCCTATGAGCTTTCTCTTCTCCAGACTGAGCAAGCACAGCTCTCAGTCTCTCCTTGTCCAGGGTTTATCTATTGAGAGAAATCCAGGCTGAATTCCCTGCTCAGCCATGTAATATTTAAAAGTCCATTTCTTTTTCTATCAGAAAAGCCTTCAAGTCTTACAGCTGGGCTACTGGGTTCCTCCTTCTGCTCATAAAGGATTTGCCGTAATTTGGCCTCCTCTATATTCTGAGTGGCAACCTGATCCTCATCCTGCAAATAGTTCTACATGGCTGCTCTAATCACTTGAATAAATAAGTCTTTAGTGAAATGAACAGATTTATAAGCATTTGCCTTGTAATTAATTTGTAGAGAAAAAGAACAAGTTTTAATATTCTGTAGGTTTTTCTTATACACCCCTATAATTCATTATGACCTATAGGTCAATTAAATATTGTGTTCACTATTTTCTTCATTAATTTGAGGATCATAAGAAGCAAACCACAATTTAAACTTCATATTGCAAAATTCTTAAATCTTGTAACAAATTGAGAAAATGTATGGCTTTTCATTTTTCCTTCCTTAGTTCAGTGGAGAAGAATGGGATATTTTATTTCCTAATTCATTACTTCCAGTATTCAAGATCGTGGTCAAGATGAGATAATAGTAAATTATGGGTACTATTGCTGCTCACATCTCATTGCTGTTTTATTCAGTTGGGGAGGCAGAAGGTTGTCAGTTTTGTTTTTTTTTTAATTGTGTGGATGCATTTTTTGAAGACCAAGGCCAGTGACTAACTTGAGCCAAAAATAGTGCAGCGAGCAGCTTTGCAGACAAAAGGGTTCTGCCAGGACTTCACAAATTCCCTTTTACTGCCATAGCCTAGAGCCTTCCCTGAAGAACCTGTCAATCACACTAAAATGCATTGTGGTCCTCTTGGGTGGACATGCAAGAACTAAACTGTAACCATAAATTAAACTTTCTCTAAGAGCTAAAGCAAGAGTCAGCCCATTTCAAATAAATGTTGTTACATTAATCTGATGTACCAATGCATAGCTCCATTTTTTGCAGTCAGTCACCAATGTTTCCCGTCTGCATCAGCAAATTCTGTCAGTGCAATGCATCCTTTGACCTGAGGTGTTCTTGGGTTTGATGCTATAACCCTCATCTTGTAGAAACTCAGATAACCTGATGTGGAGTTCATTCAAAGCAGAAACTGAGAAACAAGTAAGCAGAGGTTTTAATGATGTCACTGTAAGCAAATCTCAAAGCATGTGCTGTATGCTTGAGTTCAAGAAAGAACACTTAGCAGCTAAAGTAGATCAGGTGTGTCTCTGCTGCAGCTCTACCTTACTTTTCCATCATCTTTTCCTTATCATTTCACATTCACCTCCATATTCTCATTCCCTTTTCTCAGCCACTGTTTCTCAAGTCATGCCATACCCTGTAAGCTACAGGTGATGCTGGCATCTTTGCAAATAATTTTAATTTTTAGCTCTGATCTCTTGTGATGCTAATGAACCAATCTACTAGTAAGAAAAAGGTGCAAAAAGACCACTGAAGTCCTTACTTGCAGTGAGTAAATAGCCAAGTTAAGAAAGAAGCACAGAAATCAAAACTGGTTTTGTTTATCCTAATAAAAAACAAACAATTTTTGTTTACCTCCACCTTCATGTAAAAAATTTGCATTCTTCTCGCACTCGATTCTCTTAACTCTGTAAGTTAAAGGAATCCTTCTCCCCACCCCTTTGCTTCTATTCTTTCCTTCTTTGCAGTCAGTCCTGCTAGTATTAGAAAGTCTTCTTGGTCTGAAAGTTCACCCAATGTCTCTGTGGCAAAAAAATGAATGCCACAGTGAATAAAAGGGGCGAAAATTAAATTCTGTGGTATCAAGAACACTTTTTCCAAAATTTGAGCATCATCACAGCATTTTTTTATTTCTTCTTAATCAGAGAATGCAAGAGCATGATAAAAATGAAATTAATAATGTTAGCATTTGCTTTGAAGCAGGAAGCTGATAATTAGAACAAAGAGAAAGCACCTAAAAGAAATTATAATAAACCACCCCTTTGTACATCAAGTAAAAAGGCTTATGCACTCTTGGCTATATTAAAATACTCATGATCAGTGTTCCATACTGTTGTACCTTTAATTCATTTTGGTGTCAATATTTGTTGAACTTCTTAGGACAAAGAATAATTTTATAATCTAATACCCAATTGCATACTAAGAGATCATAAGCAAGGAGCAACACAATTCAGTGTTATCCTGCCACCTTTTACTCTTTTTGTAATTCTGCTAACAATTATTTTCCCTGTGGTTGTTCTCTAGAAATGCTAGTCCTTGAAGTTGGACAGGGGACAGGCTGTGAAGTATTTTATTAAGTGCTCTCTAGCTCCTGCTGCAAAATGTAGTGCCTTTAAAGATATTTCTCCTAACCTTATTTCCTGTCTGATAGAATATTGACAGAACACAGTTTAATGTCACTGCGAAATTGCAGTCTTGAGCATATTGCATTTCAATATAAGACATATAAATGTTAAATTGGATGACAGAAGTTCAGGTGAGCAGAACTTTACTGTCACTAATTCCAAACTGTTTATATTTCATTTCCTTATTTGATTTCAATTGCTTCATATTTGTGGCTCGGTCCATTTGGGGAAGATAGAAAGGATTCTGTGCAGAGTGTTGCCATTTTGATAAGAAATGTAAAGTAGACTAAAAATAGTAATTATAGTTATTTAATAATATCTAAAAAAATTCACCATTTTGATTGAATTGGATTTGATTTTCAGGTTCTGAAAACTTGTTTCCTATAAGGATTTTTAACAATAAAAAGCAACATAAAGAGTACAAATGCAGCATCGAAGATTCAAGGTACTCCCAAATAAAGAAAAAAATAAATTCTAAAAATAGAAAGTAGCATTTTGGAACTTTCTAATGCAGATTATAATAATACCCAGTGTTACCAAATGTGTACCAGCTAGCACACATGTAATTCTCACAATGATATGTGATGTATGGGTTTGTCTCTGCCTTAGAGAGCCCATTGTTGAAGACAGGAAAGCAATCACAGTTATTGAGAAGAATTGTTTTATTGTTCTAGAGAAAATAATTTCAATGTAAGTTGGAAAAATGTATAAAAACCCAAAAAAAAAGGCACAAGTCTGTTACCTTTGCACTTTTGCAAATTCTTACCCACTTCCTGTAGAGAGCTTTTATCACATTACATCTTCATGCTGAGTATTGTTGAATCAGTTATGCTTATTAAATTATTTCAGGTTGAACCAGATACCCCAAAATTAGCTATGAGGTTTTTTTAGCAAATCCTAGGCAGCCAAAATAGATGGGCAAAGTAATTAATTTAATTTATAAACTACTACAAATACTAATACTAGTAATAAAGTTGATTAATACAGCTGGTATCATAAGCAGAGAAAACAATTTTTAAAAAGTGCGTAATTCTGAGTGTTTGAAAAGCAAATAATGTATTCAAATCCTGTTTTCTGCATTATCTGTTGAAGGGATTGTTAATACAATAAAAAAACTTTGGAATCAAATTTTGGAATAGAAGTCCACACCATGTCTGTGATAGTGGCCATTGACAGACCTTTAGATGAATACAGAATCAGAGTGAAGGAAAGGTAATGTATTCACTGAACTCTACTCAGCCCTTAGTCAAATTTTCTTTCACCAGTATTTTTGATATCTCATGAGTCCCGTTGTGGTGTATTACAAAATGTGCACAGAATATCCTGAATTGGAGGGGACCCACAAAGATAATTGACTACAACTCCTGGCCCTGCACAGGACATCCGCAGCGTCACACCATGTACCTGAGAGCATTGTCCAAACACTTCTTGAACTCTTGTCAGGCTGGTGCAGTGACCACTTCCCTGTTCCAGTGCCCAGCCACCCTCTGGGTGAGGAATTTTTTCCTGATATCCAACCTAAACCTCCCCTGACACAACTTCAGGCCATTCCCTTGGTCCTGTCACTGGTCAGCACAGAGCAGATATCAGTGCCTGCCCCTGCTCTTCCCCTTATGAGGAAGTTGTACCTGCAATGAGATCTCCCCTCAGCTTCCTTCAGGCTGAGCAGACCAAGTGACTTCAGCCACTTCTCATACAGCTTCCCCTCAAGGCCCTTCACCATCTTTGTTGTCCTCCTCTGGATACTTTCTAATTGCTTAATGTCTTTTTTATATTGTGGCGCCCAAAAATCTACGCAGGAATCAAGCCAAGGCAGAGCAGAGCATTTTCTGAGTTTTGTGAAAATATTTACTTTTATATTTAAAAAAATTATATACTCCCTGCTTCTGGTTCTCTTATTGTTGAGAAATAGTAAGTCTTCATTAATTTCTTAGTTTTCTTCACAGCTTTTTTATCTACTTTTATCATATTCTCAGTTCAACTGCCTTCTTTTTAAACTAGGGACTCCTTATCTATGGAAGGATTACTGCTCTTCTGGTAGGATCTGGTCCTTTGATCTTCCTATCACCTCTCTATGTATGTTCTCTACTTTGTGAAAATCTTTTTGGGATAGGCATGTGTCAGAACTGCATGCAGTGTTCAAAATGTGGAAGCTTCATAGATCTATACAATTGCTTAATCGCATTTTCCATTTTTTTCTCTATCCCTTACATAGTCATTTCTGACTTCTTTTTGCCTTTCTGACTATATATAGTGCTAAACTTCTTGTCTTCAAAGAATCAGTGACTATCAGATTTCTTTCTTCTATATTTTATGAAGTCATTTAGATGCAATATTGTGTGTTTTTAATTAGGATTATTTTTTCCCACATGCACTACTTTATATCTTTCAACACTGAATTTCACCTTAAGTGAATATCCAATCACTCTACATCATGAGGTAAATTTGTAACTTTTTAACCCTATTTATAATTTTTACTACAATTTAGAAATTGTGTTTTGTTGAGAAAGATTCTGGACATTTTCTAGATGAGTGTGTATATGGTAAATAGTGCAAATACCAACATGCATTTATGTAGGACAGCCACTAGTAATGTACCTCTGTTATGAAAAAAATGACCATTTAACCCTACCCTTGGTGTCACATCTTTCTAACCAGCTGCTAAAGCATTTTACTAAAATATTATTCTTATTGTAGTTTAGATTTCTTCAGAGGTTTGGTAAGCAAGCTGTTAAAGGCTTTTGCAACCATAAGTGCACTGCACTACTGTGTTACATGAAAGCCCCCAATCCTTTCTTCATCTGAACCATTTATGTCATTTGTCCACAAGCAGAGAAATAAAATTTGAAACAATAATTACATAGGAAGTGGTGAGTTACAGGAAGTGCAATAGATCAGTGCATTAATTAAAAGAAAAAATTCAGCCAAGTTCCTTTAGCAGCACAATGATAAATTTCATCTCAGTTTATGAACATCTTGGTGATGGTAGTGTGTTACTGGAGCTGTGGAAAGTGGTAGCATCTTGTTTCTCCTTTCTTTGCTTGGTGAGAAAGGAGGCATACTGATACAGAAAGGAGAGTACATTTGGCATGGAATGGGGAAGCAAGAAGTTTCTGTTAGATTCAAATTAATAATGCTTTTCTCATTGTTCCTGAGTTAAAATGGAAGGCACGTTTTTAGCAGGGCCTAAGTTCATTACACCCCCAGTCACCTCTTTTTTTTTAATTTTATTTTTACTCTTGTTACATTCCTCTATGAACTATGGCAGTGTCCCATTGTGCCTCATTCTTTGTGTCCAGTGCTTTTTAAATTTGAAAAGGCAAGTTAGGTCCAAAAGAGTCTTGTTATTTAAGACAGGACAGAGAAAAGGGATGCAGGAAAATAGATGGAAAATGGAAAACCAGACACAGGCTGACAATGTAGTAGCCACTTAACAGTTACTGGAGTTGGTTTCTGGGAGGGTTTGAGGGAGAAGTCACTGAGAAGGAGGATTTTGAGAAAGATGTTGAGTTAAGCATGCACGAGTTTTACAGAGAGAGCCTTTCAGCAAGGAGGGACTGTACAGGAGAAGATGCATCATTGGAGAGTTTCATCATGGTAGATAAAATGGGGACAGATTGTGATGAAGTGTTTAGCTTATTACTTTCCTGGACTGTTCTTATTAATATTTGTAACAGAACAGAGTATACAATACACAAAATCCCACACAGTTTTGCAGGGGAAGTCTGTGTTTTGTCTGCTCTGCATTTTACTCTATTTTAACCATTGCACCAGTTCACTTCATGCTATTTCTTGTGTCTTAAAATTCCAACAGTTCCTAGCTAGTCTTGAGATTTTTCTGAATATCAGGCTTCCCTTTCCTGGGACTGATACAGTACATTCTCTTTCCTCGTATAGTCATGGTAACACTATTTGTGTGATAAGCTGATCTTTTTGCTTTCCCTACAAAAACAATTTCATCCTAGGTAATTGTCCTGGGAGCTTCCATCTGTTTTATGTTTTCCCTTTGGTTGTAGATCTCTTTTCCTTTAAGAAGGATGAAACATCAGGTAGTAGCTATGAAGTGTCTTTCCATGAGTGAAGATGATCAAATATTTAAACCTTTTTTTCCCAAAAAATTTACTTCAAATATAAGAGTATGAGAGGTGGTGGAAATGTAAGGTACCATGGTTTTACAAGTTTCTTAAATCTTGTATAGCTAGACCCTCTTGGGGATTGAGAGATCCAAGGAATGGATGAGATGCAGAGACAGCAGCACTGCAACACTTTCAGCGAAATCCAAAAACTGCAGATGCTAGGAATGTTATATTCAGCTAAAGTTTACTTGACTGAGTCCAGTGGGTGTTTCTGTTCACAGTACAGAAGTCTGGCTGGTATTACTCTCTTCCTGCAAGTTGTTTCAGATTTGAACTTTTCCCACAAGACCTATTTCCAGAATTAGATTCAGATTGAGAAGTACTGTACAGTTGTTACTGTCTTAAAAAATAAATCTGCTTTAGCTTGAGCGTGGGACCCAAGGATTGGAAGGGGAGCCATGCATGAATGCTACCTAAATGTACTGCCATCTAAGGGTGAAAGAGGATAAAAAATCTCCACTTGGATAAGCCTGTCCTTACAAAGCACTTCCATTGTTATTCATGTATTAGATGATAAGTGTCAGATCCTACTTTGAATAATATATTACTTATTACTTACAATTAGATATGAAATGAGGGTGGGGGGATTGAAGGATTGAAGGGAGAAAGATCTAAGAGTTGTATTTTACTTATGGTACTTGAATGAAACTTAACTGTCTCTGATACAAGAAGACTAAGCTCCCTTATGCATTTATGCACTGTGGAGTAATAAAAAAACAGTTTTATTATCAAGTCTACAGAGTAAGAAAAGGCTCAAGCAAACACAGGTGACTCCTGAGCTGGGATGGACAAAGGCATAACATTGCTCATTGCTACAAATGATGTAGCAGGTGTTGAAGTCAGTGTAGTTTCAGTCATGGGGACATGCCCTCAGGAATGGGGTGGCAATCTGTCAGCTTACTGATTGGCCAAATGTGACCCTTGATACTTTTCTGTCTAGTGACCCAGTACCATGCCTGCACTCACTATTCCTACTTGTATTGTTAGCAAGCCTTTAATTTCAAAGACATTTTGGGCTTTATTTATGGATTAAGGTACTGCTGAGCTTGGTGCTACATTGGTACAGAGCACAACCACAGCTCCTGCCCAAATGGCTTCTTATCCAGGTGAAAGATAGGGGATAACAGGTGGATAGATGGGGAGCATGAAGAGACTGAGACAGTAGTGATCAGCATAGGAAGCAGTAACATTGGTACTTTGCAGTTTTGTCTGCAGGCAGTGATTTGAAGTAGAAAAGTGAGATATCAGTCAGGAGAGTTACAGAAAGGCTCCTGTGTAGCATGAGAGGGAACAAATGTTTGAAAATCTAGGGGAGGCTGGTATAAAATTTTGTCCGTGGTGGGAACTGTCTTTTCATACTGAATAAGAGTTAACAAACAGAAAGGCTTTGAAAATGAGCATGAGTTGGTTATGCTTGATACATTTGGCCTCTAGAAGTAGCTAGAAGAAACCTAAGTGAGATTGTAAGGTCCTGTAACTTCTAGTTGGAGATACGTAAAAGATCCTTCTGGCAGACAAATACAAGCTGGCTTATTGTGTTTTCCACAGAGGAAAAGTCATTGGATTGACAGGACAAGTAAAGCCTGTGGAGCAGTTGGGTTTCTTTAAACCCATACCTTGAAGATACTCTACAGAAGGAATCCGGAAAATTTAAGGTTGTAAGCAAGAACTTGGAGAAAGACTTGGTCTCATACAGAGTCACAGGCCAGGGAAACAAGCCAAATACTCATGTCATCCACTATCATCAGGATCACAGTTGCCTCACAGAAGTTGAAGGAAAAAATCAAGTGTTTTGGACATTTTGTTTTGTGATATAGCTAAGCATAACTCAGGGGAAGAGAGTGAGACTATAGACTGAAACAGACAAATCTGGAAAAAAAAAAAGGTATATGCATCCAAGGCAAATCTGTAGTTTAATGAATCACTAATTGTGGTATCAGATTTAAGATCTTGTCTCTGACAGACCACTTCTGCTGAGAAGCAACTAACTCTGTGTGACTAATTCTCCTGAAATCAGGAGTGACAGAAAATAGTCTTTAGGAATGCTAGTCCATTTGAAATGTCTCTTGGGTGTGCAGTGTGTTCAGAACTCAAACACAGACTATACAGTATGATATAAACCAGATTGCTGTGTTACACAGGGTCTCAGTGAAATCACTCCAGCCTCTTCTGTGCACGTGAGCATCCGTACTGATTCGTCAGTTCCCGTGGAATCTGTCTTTTCATTTTTATTTATATGTTTAATCAGATTTAGCCTCTGATTCTGTAGCTCACATCACCTTCATAGCCAAGTAGTCCCCTTTAATTCAGTGGTGGTGCCCAAGGATTAAGGTGCTGTTGACCCCATGCCAGTTGCACTGGAAACTATCCCTTGATTATCAGACTGAAAGAGATGAGAGTAAAATTAATTTAAAGTTCCAGAAATGCAGAAACAAATGTAAATGTTACTTAATAATATGGTCACAAACTACAGTACTGATGTAAACAACATGAAGACTGTCTGCTTACTGAGAGTTGTTTTTCTCCTTTTTTTTCCTTCATCATTCATTCCTTAAGAAAATTGGCTAAAAAGCGGAAAGAGACATTGAGTAGTACTCGGCAGGAAATGACAGTGATGGTGAATTCAATGGATAAAAGCTACACTGAGCAAGGCACCAACTGTGATGAAGCTTTCTCTTTCATGGACACGCACAATCTAAATGGGAGATGTAAGTTTTTTCTTTTCTTTTCTTTTCTTTTTTGAAGGTGAAAGAAAGGTGCAAATGGTTTTTAAAATATTCCTCATTACTCAGTCATGGAAAATCCATGGGACCGAGAGTTTCCCACTGTGCAGCACATTACAGTGTCTATTCAAATGAGTAGGACAGTCAGACATCAAGAATAGACTTCTTTAAAAATAATAAGGATAATTGAGCTTTTTTCTGTCCATCCTTTTCTTCTGCAGAAGAGCAGTGACATTACTGAAACAGTAGTTTTACCTTTTTCCAATCTCCATTATGTTGAAAATTTTATATCCCTCATGCTGTCCCAAGTCCTTCAAATGCTTCCCTTGCTCACTTTTTTTTGGTAGTATAAATTTATTTTGGAGTGTAATAACTTAATAATGATAATATGATTGTCTTATTATTTCCAGTTCCAGATGATGCTCTTTCTGTTGCTTGTGCAAAGGAAGAACTCAGTGGACTTATCTGTTCTGCAATTTCATAAGAGATTCCCTAATATCCTGGGTCTTCTTGGATCTGTCCTGAAAATAAATAAGATTTGGATTATAAAATTTCCTGTATTAGAATTTTAGTCATGGTTTCACTTCTGTCAGAAGGTTCGCATTAAGCAAACACCATGAAAAAAAATAGATTTTTATAATTGTTTAAAAGAATGACTAGGTTCAAAAAGTTTTTTGAACTTTTTGGTTCTTAAGGAACCTTACGGGTTTTTTGTATGCCAGTGGTTTTTTTAATGTCTTCAGAATTTGTCAAAGACTTTTTTTTTTTTAAGTACTAAGAGTGTGCAAGGCCCAACTCCCACTCTTTAATAATATGCTTAAGAATTTATCTTTGATGAGCTCAATTGTACAAACACTCCGTGAGGTTTATACAGTGAGACTTTTCTCAGCAGCATTAGGCTCAGAATTTGCAGTGTTAATTTGCATTTGAGTTACTTTTGAAATTGATTTGAAATAGATCTTTCAAATCAGACCTGCCTTTCTGGTGAGAATATACCCTTGCAGTTAATGAGATTGCTTATTTCTGTGAAGAGATCAAGAGGTTTTACTTCATCTTCCATCATCCTAGTACAGTTTGCCAGTGGTGCTACTGAATGGTCATAACTGCAAATGAAGCTGCAGTGAGTTCTTGGGACTAAATCCTCTTTATGTAAACCACCTCAAACCTCTTTGAAATTATTGCCATAACAAGTCTTTTATACCGCTCAAGGGCTAAAACCTCTAATTGGACTTTCCATAAGAAACATGGTCACCACAAGGTGCACATTAACAATCTTCAGGAATAATCTTTGTGTAAGGCCTTCTACTCAAGAGATTTACAACATCTCCTACTTCCTATGAAAGTTCATTACCCTGTTTGCACTCTCTACCTAGCAAGTTTTATTGCCTGCAGCAGCCCTGACCTCAACTAATCCTTGTATCCATACCCAAAAGAAGTCTCACTCTGTTCTGGTAATCAAGGAAATGTAATCTCCTCATTCTAGAGACATAATCAAAGGAACATGGTCTCAGATATATTAAGCCTGTTTTGAGATATCCCTATATTAACAAGGGCTAGTAACTGTTTGCCCTAGAAGGTCAACTGGAAAAAAAAGATGGATGAAAGCCAGCAGGAGTAATCTCACTCCTCAACCAGCAGATCCTGTCTTCCTCAGCTCTGTTTTGTTTCACACATTCCTGTTAGTGTGTTTACAGGTATCCAGAATATGCTTACCTTCACTGGTCAGACTGAATTTGAGCTGTGTAGACAAGCAACTAAGGTGGAATTTGCAAAAAGCTTTGCTTAAAAACCTCTAATGGCTCTTTGGCTGAACATCCTGTAAAATGTTGTGATTAACTCCTACTTGTTGAATGTATCTGTGTTTACAATGGTAATTTACATGATATTTGTATACTAGGGGCAAACTGAACTTAATTTGTTCCCATCGGTTTTCCCATTGGCTTTTAAATGGTTCAATGATTAAATACCAATGTGAGCATTGGTCTGTATGTCACTCCCTGAAAACTACCTCTAAACAAGGAGTAATATTCAGGGTCTGTTAGAATCTCTATGCACACTATCTACCTGTCTAAACAAATCAAATTAAAAAATGAGAGAAAAATTAAACTACAGTAGAATATTTGTATAAGGTATTTACAGTATTATAAGGAAAACTTATTAATGATCAAAGCCTATGTCAAGAGCACCTCTTCTCATTGTGATGTGCTGTTTCAAACATCAGTATCCAGTCTAGTCTTGTGATTTAAGAAGTATATTTCCCATCAGCAATCAAAATGCTTTCTCCAACACTTCTTTTTAGAGAATTGATCAAATTCAGAAAGCTATTTCATTCACTAGACTTGCCTAGTTTTCACTGGGTCCTGATTCCAGTGCAAGAAGCACAGCAGGATGAACTCTTAAGTCAATCCCATCTGCTGTGTCACTCAGCTTAAGTAGTGGCGTATCATATCTCTGTCTCTAACCAGCTTTCTTTCTCTTTGCAGCTGTATCTTCACCATCTTCATTTACAATGAAAACTAACACACTGAGCACAACAGTGCCTAATTCTTATTACCCAGGTAACCAGTTTTTTTCTTGGTTTCCAACTTCTGTAGACCTTTCCGTAATAAAAACATATATATTTCTGTTATTATACTTCTTGCCATCAACATTTAATGTATATGTAAGAAACATACCAGTTGCTAACAGTAGCTTTCTGAAAGAAAACTCGGGAACATGTATCAATCATTTACTGTTCTCTCTCTTTTTACCTTTCCTGCATTGACCTGCTTATGATGTATGACAGATCCATTTGTGCCAACTGCAATTTTAGGTGAGAACATTTCCCTTTATCAAAGTTTATTGCTGAAGTAATTTTGGAAGTTGCAGTTCTTGGGGAGCAGACAATAGTATGCAAAAGGCTGGAGCTTTATGCTAAAGGGAGGGGTGGTAGACTTGGCTACACTGAAGTGCAGTTATCAGGTTTGATTACTACTGCCATAGTGCAAGTCAGGGGAGAAAAGACAGAAATAATTTTAACAAGTGGATTTGCAAGGAAATGTTTATGCATGTATTTGGAGTGACACAAAAGAATTTGATTATAGCAGCAATTGAAATAATTTTCCTCATTTTTTTTCTGTCTTATCTCAGAACTGAAGATGTCACTTCTTAAAAGTAACTTTTTTTCCCCTAGTTAAACTACTCAGGATACAGAATATCAGACAAAATACAGTTCTGGCCATCTACCAGCTATCATGTCTTTTGACAATTCTGCAGAGTTTCTGACGTGCTTGTCAAAAAGTGAAGTTTCAGAGAGATGGTATTTTGAACAGCAAAATGATAACATGACACGTAGAGTGTATAGTTTATTATGCATCAGGTATCACAGGGATGAAATAAAACAGTAAAACTTTAGGTTAAAAACATGCAGTTAAAATGTAAAGCATTTCCACTTGGAATTTAGGAAAATCTACTATTGTCGAATGCCAGAAAGAGAGAGGTTTCTGCACAGTGATAAATAGTAAGCATAAGGTGCTATTGCATTTTCAGTGCTTGACTCTAACCCCTTGCTTGTATTCATTTACACCTCCTTCCTGTGCTGACTTTAAACCAAACAGAGGCAGTTTCTAAATAGTAGTTCAAAACATAACAGTGCACTGTAGCAGGAAGTCAAACTCCTTAAGTATTAAACCTATTTATTTATTCATTTTTAATGTATATTTTCACAGTAAATATTTTCATCTCTTTTTTCTTCCAATCACTGTAAAAAATTAAGACCCCTTAACTGATTCCTGCCCTTAAACAGTAAATTAAACAGGCTTACATAGACATAAAGCATATAAGAAGTAAAAGTTTAGGAAGGTGATCTTGAAAATTTGTTATTGTGAAAGAATATTTAGTGCAGTGCACTTCAGTATGATAACTTTGAGAAGGAACTTTGCTGGTTTTATACATTATGTAAATCTGGAAGAAGGTAATGGTAGTGACTGTAACAATGTAATAATCTGCATGCAAATGAAATTTGCAGTGCCTTTTAACTGCCTGAGATGTTAGATTTTTTGTGTGCTTTAGCATTCATTCAACGCTTCATGCAGTAGATGTTCTTTCTGACCTTGTGGGTGGGCAAGGAGAAAAGTACTATTATCAGGAGAAAAACTTAGAGATTTCATATTTGTATTATTTAGTTAAAGCCTTTTTTTTTTTTTGGTTATTTTTGTGATCCTTTTCTGTATAGTAACAATGGTAAAATTATTTGTTAGCTTTTTGTTCCCCCAAGAAATAATCTCTAAGCAAGTAATTCAGCTATCAGGTAAACACACACTGGGAAAAATAAATTCTCTGATTTTACTAAGACTGTAAAATCTTTTAATTAGTTAGGTGTGTATTTTATGGCCTACTACTGAAAACCTGTGCTTACTCATCTCAGAAAATATTGTTGTTATTTCACTGAATAAAATAAATATTTTTGTAACTTTACATGTTAAAAATTTAGTACTGTTTTATGAATGGTGTTCCATTCAGATTAGATCTCTCTCCCAATATGTGCTTTTGACAGTCTGTACAGAAATAGTATTGTATCTGAGGTAAATCAAATTAACTATGCTTCAGCTGGTAGAGGAATACAGCTGTTAACAAAGCATGCAGTGTTTTAATTACAAGTAATACCTTCTCTTGCTGTCTTCCACTGTCCAAAGAAGTTGTGTTAAACTGCAGGATCAAGCCCATAGTTAGAACTAAATTATCTCAGTGTGACCTCCTGGGAAAGGTACAAGTCTGGTGAATGGTCGAGTTCAGCTTTCAAAATCTGATAGAAAAGCCACATCACACTTACTGTTTCCAAAGTATATTATTTAATAAATGTTGTGTAGCTCTCTGGGAGTGGGTAAGTGTACAGTAGGACAACTGCAGCTCTAGGAGTATTTAAACCAGACAGACTTCCCATTTGCACATGGACACCGCATCTGAAGGTGCTCACTCTTTGGAAAACTCACAGCCTGAAAAGCTCATGCCATAGTGCTCAGAGGCAAAGTAAAATACTGTAATACACACGGCTCCTAATGTACTATATAAACCAAGGATTAAAAACACTTTATTTAAAAAAGCATAAATGATAACTCCTTCTGTATTAATGCAGCTGTAAGAGATAAAGAAACGGAAAGAGGAAAATTAGTCTGAAACTAGGGAGCTTGCAGGAAAGAGTTCATAAGTATTAAACTGATGCTTGCATAGTACAAGACTTTGATAACTTTGCCTTCATCTTAGTTACTAACAGTCTGTGTTGCAAAGAATTTTGAAGTTTGCAAAAAAGAAAAAAAAATATTCAAATTTTCTAACCTGTTTCTAAAATTGAAATAAGCAACCCAAAAAAATCATTCTCAACTTTCTACACTTTTTTTTGTCTTTTGTGTCTTAGCCACCTTGTAGTTTTCAGGTGCCATTTCAGCAGCAACATACTGTACCTACACTTGTATACCACGCTTCATGCCATGCATCCCAAGGTGCTTTGCAGAACAATTTTATACCACATCAGACAAAAGTTGTAAAATTTTATGACTAAAAGATGAATCCCTTTCCTCTGCATTAGACCAGATTAGCAGACTGACAGGAAAAGGAGTGAAGTGGCCATACTCATACCCATACAATTTTTTCTGCTGTTTTTGGTTTAGGTGTCAGTGCACAGTTCATATTGACTGTATGTTAGGACCAGATTTCATTTGTCTTAGTGGGAATTGAGGGGACCTCAAACCATCTTTGAAATATGATTTCAGTAGTACAACTAAGCCCAGAATCTCACCTTTAACAAGGTGTGTTAGTATTTTTGGTGTGTACATGAGAATCTGGGACCTTTCCATACAGCGTATTTGTGGAACTTTCTCCTATAATATATCTAACTTATAAAAGTGAAAACATTGTTTGAATGCTTCCCTTTCATATGGCTTATTTTACAAAGTAGTATTTTTTAAAAAAATACCTTATTTTATAAACATTATACAGATTTAGGGTTTTTTTTCAATGTTCAGTCAGAGAGGAATAGCTTGAATAAGTCAAAGCACCATTTAACAATTTTGGTTAAAATTTAAAAACTCTTAAGATATATAAAATTACTATTTGAGTAAACAGATAAAATATTTATGATGATTCTAGGACCTTAGAATTTGGGGTGGGTTTTTTCTCTTGTCAAGTCTGAATAAATTTTTTAGAATTCCATTTATACAGGAAGCAAGTCATATTGCTTCCTTAGGTAGAGTGCACTTTCACATCTATTTACTTCTAAGTATGGGTTTTGATCTCAGTTCCATCTGTGTGAATTGACTCACAGTATGACACCTTGGTTTTAGTAAATCTAATTTCTACTGTGAAACTGAGATCAGAATCTGACTCATTTAGGGAATCATTCTGTAAAGACTAAATTAATTAAAAACATAAAATTACCTGTAATTATTAATGTAGTACTGTTGCTTATGCCCTGTTTCCTTTTTCTCCTCCTCTTTTTTTCTCCTGATATGTATCTTCTTAAAAGTGCCAATCAATGGTAAGTTGCCCATTTGCCCCATGGAAAAGATGTGGAGGGTTGGGAGAAGTATGTGTCTCATAAAAACTTTAACCAGCCCACGGGGGTCTCCTGTTTGTTGGCTTGCATGTCAGTTGACATATAACATTCCATGCCTGATGTGGTGGCTCATGATACACCGTGGTCCTAAAGCATGTTCAGCAGTCAGTCAAGACATTTCTCCTTACCAGATGATCCTTTGCATTTGTCCTCTTGTAGTTTGTCTCCAAGTGTCGTTTTCAGATCTACATTTCCATTGCAGTCCTAGCTTAATGAAACCATAAGCCATTTTGTGCATCTTTTTATTTTGCTCACTCCAAACATTTGCTCTAAATTTGCAGTGTAAAATACAGCACTTTAGTAGTCTATAAAAGATGCAAGTCCAGTTTCATTCCATGGGACTTGTTGAAGTTTCAGAATGAAACTTCTATGCAGTTTAAAACAAAACGCCTGTTTTAAAATTTGTTTGCAATCAGCTAGCAATATTTAAAACAATCTTAGAGTTTGGACTGCTCTGCAATGCTTCCATTGTAGAACTATGGACTTTGCCTCATTCCAGTCAGTCTTGCAATTTCCGTGTGTAAACTGCTCATGGATTTACTGTTCTTCTGGTGTAGCCTTCACAGACAGAACCAATGCTGATGGTGTCAGATTTCTGCCATTCGTCTAGAAATCTTTGTAGTTTCTATTTCATTCAATAAGTGAAAATGAGCCAGTACGTGATGATATACTCTTTTTCTAGATGAAACCCACACGATGGCCAGTGACACAAGCAGCCTGGTCCAATCCCATACGTATAAGAAGAGAGATCCGGTGGACGTGCCCTACCAGACCGGACAGCTCCATCCAGCCATCCGTGTAGCTGACTTGCTACAGCACATCACACAGATGAAGTGTGCAGAAGGCTACGGATTTAAAGAGGAGTATGAAGTAAGTGTCAAGTCTAAGGATCTGATTATTATGTCTTCTGCACCACTGGTTGTATGTGTCTGATGCTGAGTTTTTGCGAGTGTGTATACTGCTTGCGTTTTACAAGAGGTGGTGGTTTTTTGAACTTTGTCATGCCAGCTTTGTGTTATAAAAGTTGCTTAAATATGTAATTGTTTAAACTGGTATTTGTAGTATTAGATTTCCAAAACCCATGCTTCAGGCCACTTCCAAAGTCACTGATGACATTTTTTTCCCCTGGAACGTAGAAAACAATTCATTCCCAGGAGGACCTAATCACTTGTCAACTTTCATTTGTGTGATTGACTTAAACAAGTTTGTTCCTGTGAGGTTTTTTATGCCACTGTTATTTAGAAGTGATAGAATTGAAAATTCTTGTGTTTGGAAAAGATTTGCTCATCAGCCAAAACCTTTTATGCCCGCATTAAGCCTAGAGGAATACTACAATTAATTTATTAAAAAGAAAATAAAATCAAGACTGTAAAATGGAATTTATAGTGCAACCAATGACATGGCTTTTTAACTACAGTGGATCAAATGATTCTGCTGAGAAACAATTTCCAGGAAAATCACTTAATTTTCAGCCTACCAAGCTGATGAATGGCATCCCATTACAGACAGTAGGTGTAGTCATGACTAATGCCAGTAGATGCAGTACGTATCAGGGTGCAGTTTGTTAATAGTGGCAGGGAAGGAGGATTTAAAATAATGAAGCTGGAACCCAAAAGCTCCTCTTTATCTATGGAAACTTTTATAATCAGGGTGAACTATAACTAGCCCTATATTTGAGGGTTTTTTTCTATTGAACTACTGCAGTAATGCTCTTTTTCCTCCATATGCAGTGAATGACTGCCCAATGTATTCTAGCACTGCAAAGGTTGCACATCTCTTTGTTTACATTTCTGGCAGACTGATACTGTCCTCTTTACAAATTTTAACCAGACAACAAAATAATTTCTTCCTTATATATTATCAGAAGGATAAATGTCCAAATGAAAAGGAAGAAACTTTGACAGGGGATTTGTTTTGAATGAAGTCTCATAGATGGTTTTTGCTCTAACAAGACATCAGGATTATATAGTCTCACCAGGGAAAGAGTTTGATTCAGGAGAAATTCACACAGGATTCACTCTGAAAATAAATCTTTGGAAGAGAACAGAAAGTAAAGTAGCACACTGCCCATTAGGAGCACTTCAGAGGAGTGCAAGAATACAGAGCACTTGCTGTCATGGATAGTTTTAATTGCTTTAAAATAAAACTTAATAATTAGGGCCACTATTCTCAATAATTTGGGCTGTAGTTCACCATATAAGCGTATATATGTAATTTTAGGTCCTGTTAGTGTCATGCACAAGTTTTTGGTGTAGCACAACTGACACAAAAGATAAATGTTGAAAAACCGTCTTTGAGCAGGCTGGTACTTACTTGATCACTACTCAGCTTTGCGTTAGGATTTACCCACTTGGGATACTGAGTATGTATAGCTCCAAGTACTCAGGGGCTTGGGGGAACACCCTGTTATGCGGGATTTTACCCCTTTGTTCTCCTGGGAGAAGGCTCCTGTTCCTGCAGGCGGGATCAGGCCCTTGCTCTGGGCTGGAGGGACCGATATTGTGCCTGTCTGTAGAACCAGCAAACATGCAGACATGTCCTTAGGGCCACACCGGTAGCGACTTCACTGCCTGCTTTCCCGTCTGTTCCTCGGGCATGGAAAGAACACAAATGCGTTTCTGTAAGCTGTGGGCTTGAATGCAGACCTTCATTTGTGGCCTAGTGGAGTGCGAATGACCGGGATTACACAGAAATCCTTGAACTCTGCTAAATATCTGCATAGCTGGTCTGCAGTGGATCTTTAAAATCCTTTCTATCCCCTGCCAGACCCATAAGAAAGGAGAGATTTTATCTTGGCTCCAGTGGTGTTAGATGTCACACTGACAGGGTAACGTTGGCCTGATTTCCCAAGCACCCCTACACTGATTGTGGGTTATTTAATCTGTTCCCCAGTACTACAGCATGGGAGAGCTTTCACTGGACATGAGGGAGCCTCATTGCTCATTTTCTTTCTGCATTAAAGAAACAAAGAAACTAGAAAACGGAAAAGTGACTTCTGCAATTCATCACTTCTTCCTCCTTACACGTGTCACCTTTTGGTTTCAGACTCAGTGCTTTCACAGGGGTTTCACTATATCCTTTCTCAAAAATATCCATCTGTCAAAGGGCCATAAATCCAAGTAGCGAGTTCATCTGCTTCTTAAACAGATCAATTAATTAGGCTACTGAAGGCCAGCATGGTTTGGCATAGCTAGGGCAGAAACAGATAAATTCATTAAAGTCTTACAATTTCAGATAAGTTTTATTTTTAATCCTGCTTTTGGATTGACTTAAATTGGTGACTACTCAGTGTAAAGTGGTTCTTTGCCAAATTGAGGTTAGTTGACATAAGACAGTTCCAAATCGATTTCAGAGTGTCCACACAGGAGCTTGGACTGCTTTAACAAAATTGATTTAAAAACACACCTTTAATTAAACCAGTGCAACTTTGTGTAGATAAAGCCTTGAAAAATCAATTTCACATTATGTTCCATGACAGGGAGTTCTGAGCTTCCATTATCTCAAAACCAGAGGTTCCTTTGAAAAGCCAAGATTTGCAAAGGGTGTCCTGCTCAGATCAGCCTCACTTACTGTCACTAACAGGACTGTGTCAATAACAGAATTTTAAAAAAGATTCATCCATGTAGCTTTATCTTTAAGGCTTTCCTCCCTATCGTTTGTATCATCTTCCCTCTCCTCCCCTTCTGTCAAACACAGCCTTTCTCAAGGTTTTCTGGCAGTTAACTGTTTCAGTCCGGAAAATATTTTGTATCATTAAACCAATACTATTTCAGATATAATAATATTATATACTGTCAAATAAACTGCACTGAATATGTTCCTTCTGTGCTGCATGGTGTTCATTCTGATGTGTTACACCAATGTAACTGAACTAATGTCTGAATTATCATAGTTAAATAGATGAATATGGGCTCAGGATGCCTGTCAAGGTCAGAAACATGAAATATATTATCTAATGTGTGTTAAACAATTCATTTCAGTTTAGCACTTCTGAGCACCTATTATAGATTGGCAAAAGTATTTAAAAATAGGTTATCTGGCCATGGTCATTGTTCAGCTATACCTTAGGTGGTTGTGGTCAAAGGTGATCATTAAAAGTGGATAATTTAAAGAGAATTTGGAGATGAGTGTTGAAAATAATTGTGGGTATGACGGAAATTCTGTTTCAATAGCAGTGTATTCATTTAAATGGAACTTCAGAAGATATACTAATGTAGATATGCTAAAGTGGATGTGGTAATCGTCAGTAAAACCCAACTCACTAAGAAACAAAAATGGGGAGGAAAACTCCCTAAAACCAGTAGAAATACAGATCCTTGTTTGCGGAGACAGAAAGTATTGCAGACAAGCAGGAATTTTTTTCATGGAGGTTGTTTGCCCCATAGGTGCCTACTTTGGATTTATTTTTTCTCCAAAACATTCTTAGAATAATGTCTAACTTTGAAAGAAGTCTGGTGTAATTTCCATTTTCTGCTGTCAGGCAAAGCCATAACAGACCAGAATCCTGTCACTCAAACCCAGTCTCCAGTTGCATCTTTTCTTTCTCTTTGGTTCCTGCTGGAAGACAAATTTGCTGCCACACAACACTTTAAGACTTGTGTTTCTGGGACCCTATTCTGAAATCTTGAAAACAGTAGGAAATTTGAGTATTTCTTTATGTTATTATAGCTACTGGTAGGACACAGCTGTCCCTATTTTTTCCTGCGTGTTCCTTGTGACTCCAACTAATCTTTCTCACCTCCAACCTGTACATTTTTATCACACCTTTTTCTCTGATTTTATTTGATATTCTGCAACACCTGAGAAACACCTGACTGAGACAGTCAGTACCACAATCAGTGCAGGTTATTTTCTATCTCACAAGACAGATGTTACACAGAAAACAGATACTGGAACAGTGGGTGAGGATGGGGGTGTAAATACAGGAAGGACAGCATCTGTGCCTTCAAGAACCAGGAGCAGGTAACTGTTTATCTCTGTTTTTGTAGTACAGAGGAAAACTCATTAGAGATTTTAAATGTAACATAGATAGAGATGGAAGTGAAAGAGTTGGAACTTGTCCAGTGAAAAATGGCATGGAAAATTGTTAGAAGTACTCATCCATAGAGATCACTGCTATTATTTTTTTTTCAAGTTTCATCTGTTTAGATGGAGCTCAGAACAACCACGGAATGCCCAGTTCAAGTGTTAATCTGTAATATTGGCAAGTTGCATTGGTTTGGGTAAGCCATATATTACTATGTAAGTGTTCTCTCATACGTAATGAGGGATAACCCCAACAAATTGGGATATGGAGGTCCTTTATATGAGGCAGGTACTCCTCCTTTATTAAAGAATTTTCTTCAGACATAACCACTTGCTTCACACTGCTGTGGGATCTACAAAAGCCTTCCAACAACACCAGGTAACTTGTTCCTGGTTGGGATTATCCCAGACACTTGAGCACAGGAGGACTTGGCACTGTGGAGACCATATGTAGGAAGGTTGAAAGAAGTAGTAAAAACTGGCAACTGCCTTATCCACAAAGTATGTTTTGGTTTGTAAATCCTAAGGTACTCCAGCTCAATACCAAATTGTTGAAATAAAGGAATCCCAAACCTGAAACAACATTCACTGGTGAATAAACTATGTTGTTAGTGACAGCTTCCCAGTGCATGCAATGTCCTTTTAAGTCTTGTAGAGGAATAGGTGACTTCCAGTTGTTGATCAGCAAGAATCAGTTGTCAGCAATTTTAACTGTGTGGCAGTTTGGGATTTTTTTCCATTCAGAGGAAGGGCAGTTAGTTTGTTGAATATCTGTTGTTGTCAGTGAGTTTTATGCAATTCTAAACCTATCCTTTATCACCCTGAATTTCTCTTCCTAACAGATTTCACACGGATGAGAAGTGCTGTCACAGTGCTTAATATCATTCATGTGACACTGCCTTATGTCACAGTGTGGTTAACTGCCCAGGGATCAAGATGTCCCACAGCTTTCTAAGTCACACTGTTTTCCCTCTCCCACTCTTCCTAAATGCATTCTCCTCCAATTTAAATAAAATGCTTGTATATGCAGAAACAGCTCTCTGATTTGTTTTGTTTAAGCAGGTTTAATTAGAATTTATTCTTATCAATGAAAATAAATTTAGGCAGGTCATGGCTTCATTAGAAAGGCTTTGTGCTTTTATCTGTTTGAATAATAAAATTGCAGAGGGGTATAGACTAGAACACTTCCAGTATCTTTAGGATTACTCTCAATGGGGTGAAGGCAGCTGTTTGCTCATGCTGTGATTCAGCTATTTTTGGTACTGATCAGTCTGTGATTTACTTGGGTATGGACTTCTTGTTTTCTTCTTAGCAGCCTAAACAGTCTGAATTGTGTGTGATCTCAGGCAGGACACCTAACAAGAACAAGGATACCTAATTCAGCCAAATTTTTTTCTTCATGAAAGTCTGCCAGACTTAGTCCTGTATGTAAAGTTTAGATTATGCTTTAAGGAAATCCTGGTAGCTTTAAACTGCATCTTTGATGACCATTGTATCTCTCCAAGCAGTTAAAACAGGGACTGGTGGTATTGATCCACTCAGAAAAATGTTGGTCCACTCAAAAGTCGTGAGATATAGATTGTTAAGCTGATCAATTGGATGGATAAACGAGTGCAGGTTATTCTTGTGTAGGAACTCTGGCAGCTGTTTCAATCATTCACTGCTTCCACTGAGTCTGGTAGTCCTGGCTCATGCTGAGGCAAACTTATGAATGAGTACAAAATATGTCAGCAAGAAAAAATGTGCTGTAACATGCCATTTTTTCTTGGTCCTGAAGATTCCCTGGGAGTCTTTTCCATGATCAGGTATTTAGCAGGCATTTGTTTTATATCTCAGCATAGCTGGACTGAAAATCTAAATCTAATCTAAAGCATGATGAGCACCTCTGATGTTATTCCTGATCCATAATGAGTGAGCCTACATAAGCATTTAAAATGGATAATTTTAACTGTTGCATGCAGTTTTGTGGATGTGCCTCTGGCACTTCATTATCCTGTGGTAATAAAGTTTCAATTTGCTTTAGGAGGTTGTGGGGTTTTTTTTCCATCCTGAGTCCAGCCATCACAGCAGTCTTTCAGAACTCGTTTTAATCTTCCCCCCCTTTTTCCTGACCTACGACTCCATCATTAGGATCTTTTATTCTCTGAAGCCATTGCAAAATCTTTCTCAGTTTATTCTGGAAAGATTTGTGAGCATGTGAAATGTAAAATTGGAGCAATAACAGAAATAGTTTCCAAGTTTCAGTGATTATTGTCAACTTAGTACTGAGCAGATCTTTGAAAATACTGTATCCACGTGTGGTAAGTCCAAGTAATTAACACAGAGGTTATATAATATTAATGGAAAGAATTAACCTTTTCCATCCTACTGCTTCCTTCCTACATGTTTGGATGTACACAGAGGTCTGTTATTATTAATAACAAACACACATCATTCCACTGTTTTAGCATGTGAAATCTGTTGAACGTTATTCTCCTGCCTGTCTTGTCTTTGTCCCCTTTGGCAGCCACGGGTTGAGAAACAGTCAAACTGCACTAAGCAGACTTCTCAGTGTATTTTACTCTGGTGGTCAGTCAGTCATTTTTGCCAACTGATCCTGCTACTATGCTTTTGCTAGTATCAAATCTATGCTCTCTCTGTACCTATTGAAATCAGGGTTTAATTTCAGATTTAGCCAATCTATGTATTGTTACAGGCTGTTGAACAAGACAGTAGGAAACTAAATGAGGCCACTGAACGTCATTTCAGCCATAATGTGAGTTTCCAGAGGGAAATCTGAAAGAATGGCTTTAATGCTAACAGCAGTAAGGTGATAGGTTAAACATGCTAAATGCTAGTGACAAGTATGATTTGAAAGAAAAGTTTTTGAAGCATTGCAGGCTATTTGCTGCATATTTGCACCAGCCTGACTTATTAATTATTCAAATAAGACATTGAATATTTGATCAGAATCTGTAATCCCTTCTTCAGTTAACATATTATTTACTTTTGAAAAGTGCTGATGTACCATACTTTTCCCGTTGCACCTGCAAAAATGAATTGGTCCAATTTATGTGCACAGAATAATATATTGTGCTGTAATGTTCAAGATATTATTCATCACTTCCTACTCATATAAACCTTCTTACCTTCTTCATATTTTATTAGTGCCCTTTAAAAAGACATAAAAAATCAGTCATGAAGTTATTCCATTTTAAATTATGCAGATGATGTTAAGTGCAATTATAATCTATTAATTATATATATACACTCCGTGTTTTCTATAGATTGCGTTTATTCACTACAAATAATCAGGCATTTTAGTGCATTGCTGGACTCATGACCAGAGCATTATTACTGGCTGTTTGTAAAGTGAGAGAAACACTTTTCAAATCAAATTAAGCGTAATTTAGCTATTGGGATTTTCGTTCAGCATCAGTTTATCCACAGCATATGTAAAACATGCAATATTTTCTATAATGCATTTGTTTTAAATAAGTTAAAGTAGTCATTACAAATTTTTCAAGAAATTAAAATTTATATTTTTATATAGCCTGTGGCTCAGAGTGTCTTTTAAGAAGTTTTCTATCTGGAATACGAGACTTCTTCCATGTTTCCTGTAGTGTTTTAGTGATTGTCCTGTCAATGGAACACATGCTCATCATTTTCTGGCAGGAATGATTTTTTTGTTGTTGTTAAAGCCATAATGATTTGATTGGCCCAAAAGAGTCTGCAGGAGGTGTTAAGTCCACTGAAAATCTGCCAGGTCATAATTGGGCAGACAAGGGGGCTGGCAAGCTTCTGTTCTCTCCTGCTGGTTCCCTGCCATTGCCTCTGTCTGTGTGATAGCTGCTCCCCTGGTTACCCATCACACTGGGAATCTGTGATGCCCCTGCCTGCTCTGTTGTGGGGCTGTGCTGATTTCTGAGCTGCTTGGCTCTGCATCTGTCTCATTAATTAACAGTGAGGTTGCCCTGGGTCCACAGCAAGTCATTTCAGAGGTGTAGGGGACATGGCCTGCTAAACAGCTGTGAGAAGGTGCAGTCACCTTAGTCAGGCAAAGATGAGCAGAGTAATGATGGGCAGAAAATCGGCCTCCAGAGCAAAGCTGATGGGAAGTCCAGAGCACCCCTGGAAACAAAGCAGCCCAGGAGGTGTGCAGAAGGAAAAGCAGGCTGGCTTTGGGGACTTGTGAAATACTGTCAGTGAGAGACAGAATTTCAGAAATGGTATGATGGCAGCATCAGCCACGTAAAATTATTGGAGGTATTGGGTTTGCAGCTCAGTTCAAGACTGATGAAAATTCATAATATTGACACTTCTTCACGAGACAGAAACATCAGGTCGGAGTCACTGGACATAAATCCACACACAAAAGCTGAAAGGTTTACGTCTGTAACATGATTCGGAAGCCAAGACAGGGAAGACCTTAAGCACATGTTTTTAAGTTCAGTTGGTTTTAAAGGGATTTAAGGGTCCACTGTTTTGAAGTTGCTTTGAATCTACCTTCTTTCCTGTTTTACATTTTACAATTTACATAAATGGAAGCCACACAAGGGACATCATAGGCGTGCTCATATAATAGTGAAGAAGCTTGTATATCTATCCACAAAAACGGTGCAGTTTCTTCCTCTTAATATCTTAAAAAGATTCATGACTGACAGTGCTCTGCTTTGGTCTATGTTAAAAATAAGTGACATATGTTTCTTTTAAAATCAGCTGAGCTCAGTTATTACTCATCTAGCTTTAAGGTGTTTTCCCTATGCTATAGTAACTGTTCTTAATATATTTACAGAAAAGAAGTTCTTGTATCTACAAGAAAGAGGTCTGGGTTTCCAAGAGACAGGTGATCTCTGCTCTTACTCCACACACCAAAGGGAATAAAAAGAAATGAGGACCTTCCTTGATGCACAGGCTGGGGCTGTTCAGAGGCAGACATTGCTATTTGTTAGCCTTCGGCTAACAAAGGGAGCCTGCAGTAAAGGGGACATAAGATCTTTTTTTGAAATTTTAGATTTTGGTCTCTGTTCTATGCTGAAAGGGTTCCTTTCTGAATAGAATGTCTCCTACTGCTTGCTTTGCAATGGTGGAAGCTTCCACACAGTGCAGTACTGGTTCCTGAACTAAGCATAGTTTCTGATTAGTCTGGGAGATGACAACAGGAATACTTTGCCTTTGATGCTTAAATACTCAGCTGTGTCACAGAGCTTGTGATATGAGATAATATTGCCATTCAGATTGTTTACACTAAATATCTACATGAGTTCTCTCTGTGCTTTCCCTTGCCAAAAATGATGGCCAAGAACAGACTTCCAGTATGACATAACAAATTTTAGAAAGGTAGGTCAGATCCTTCATCCTCTACTCAGGAAATAGCAGTAAAAACTCCTACCTCCAACCCCACATGAATAGTTAGAAAAGAACAGAGGGGACTTAAATAGGTGGGGAAGAGCTTGTAGCGCAAAGTTCTTTTTAGATTTTTCATGTCCTTCCAAAGCCCCCTGAATCTGAAGCATGACTGTCAAGTTGAGACACATGCTTTTTAATCTTGAGAAAGTCTGCATGCAACAGTTCTTCAGTCTTTTGTGATCCCAGTATTTCTCTTCCATGTGCTGTCAACCATTAGTCATTGCCAGAACACTTTAGTATATTGTTTGCTTGAAAAGTATTTCAGAACATTGTCTGCTGCATTAGGCTGTGATATCTGCTTCACTTAGCCTTGATTTTTTTTATCTGCAGTTGTTTCTGTTTTTCACTGGTATCTCCTGTCAAGCTGGACAAAGAAAACTAAAGTAGAAGTCTGCATTTTGGGTTTGTAGTTTTGCTCATTCACCCGCTCATACTTGAACTCCAGCTTTTATGCTCTGTGTAGCACTCCCGTGCACAGTTTCCCTAAAGTTGGCATAATAAACTATGTAAAGATTATATGAGTAAGGAAATCCTTAAAAGTGACACAGAGACACTTTATCAGCTCCAGTACCAAGTCTCTACTTTCTTTCTAGGACAGTGAAATATCACTCATTCCTGGCTGCTGTAACACCCCCTTAGGATATTCTGAGCTGTTCCAGAGATCAGTGTTACTTCAGCAATGCTAACAGCAATTATTCATTATTCCTTATAATACAGGGAATCAGGAGCACCCAACAAAGCTATTAAGCAGCAGGTTTAGAATGAACAAAAGGAAATATTTTTCACCCGGCACATAATTACATTGTGGAACTCATTGCCTCAAGATGCTGTGAAGCCAAAATTATAAATGGGTTAAAAAATGGGCTAGACAAATTCATTATTAAACACAATGGCTGTGTGCAGTCTCTGGCTGAGGAAGAGATTGCTCAGGAAAGCCATTGATTGCTAGAAGCTAAAAGGGTATGCTGAGGAAAGATTCATTCTCTGTTTGCTCTGTTCTTCGTACTTCTTTGTAAACATCTGCTACTAGTTCTGTTGTAGAAAAACTAATTGGTTGTATGGACCTCTGGTTTGACCCAGTATGGCTGTTAACTCACATAAAAAGATAAAAAAATAAAGCAGTGTCCCTGTATATATACAGCAAACAATGTGATGTGAAAAGGTAATTCTTTCTCTTTTTTTCCCATACTGGTAGTCAGTTTTATAGAACTAACATCACCTCAGTTTATAAAGAACAAAAACTGCTCCTTAAATCAGATCAAATCCTCAGTGTTTTCTAGCTCTTTTCTTTTACTAGCTGTTTTCCTGGTCCACTGTCACTGGTGGGCCTCAGGACTGCTGTGTACTGGGCTGCACCTTGATGGTGCTGTAAAGGGTAAGAGAAAAAAAAAGAAAGAAATTCAGTTGTAAAATGCTTTTATGTAAAAATGCATGTAGTTGCTATGCTAAAGCCTAGTCCTTGAGCCTTTATTCTGAGCAGTGCTTTATTCTGTAAAGAATCTTGTTTCCATTAATTAGACCCTTTCAAGAGAGTTATATTATTTACAGTACATTGAGGTAGTGGAATTAAACTCCTAGTGTGAGCAGTAAACCACTTCTTCTCATGTTTTGGAGAGCAAAATGGGCACTGTTATCTGAATTTTTAAGTTAAATAGGTCGAGCTTCCAACCATACCAAAGCATTTCCTTTGGTTTTGCACTGGGAAACACATTTAAAATCTAAGAAAATTTGGTGTCTTGCTGCTTTCCTAGTAGTTTTCTACACATTTCAGTTTTTCCACTGACTTTTTAATTGTCTCTTCTTTTACAACATCAGCAGCTTGAATTTTAAGTTTTGATGGTTACATTGTGAATCAAGTCTATAGAAGCGACAGTAGCTAGAACATACAAAAGTGTTTGAATACAAGGAAAATCACATAAATTGCTCATGCTTTTTATATGTTTAATTGTAGATCTGGTTTGAGATTGACATATTTTCCCTCCATTTGTCAGTTTTTTTGCACAGCATTTGTGTTTATTTCACTGGTATTTACTAAGCACATGTATCTCTGGCGTACAAAGAAAGCTAGAAAAGCTACACTATGTGCAGGATTTAGGGCTTCTCTAAAGTTTAACTGTTTTGTAGATTGCTTTTTATTTCTTGTTATTGGGACTGTGTGTTTCTTATTTTTTGGTGACATTTTTTAAAAACACTTTATTCCTGCCGTTAATTGATATTTGAGCATTGCTGAGGTAGAAGGACAGTCTAGCTGGGAAGCATATGTCTTTAATTTTGACATAACTAGGAGGATGTTTTCTTTTAGCAGAAGTATGCTACAGTGGAATTGCCTTAAATATCTTGTAGGGGATCAGGTTTTATCTTTTTAAAATAGTCCTTTTCCAAGGGCCAGGAAACTAACAGAGTTACTAAGTTTTTGTCTAGCTGCACACTGACACAGGGGTCTGCTTGCCCTTCATCAGTATTTACACTCACTCCCTGCTGGAGTCCCTAGAAACCTGAGAGAAAAATCTGGGACTGTAATAGTAGCGTGACTTTTCAGTGTCATGAAATATTTGGATGGTGCTACCCACATGAGTGTTTTAGTGTGGAGCAACAGTGTTTTGGAGTGCTCAAGCTTAATAGTGTAATAATTCAAAAAAAAACAGACCCAACCAAAACCTAAAGATACTGGTTTCCTCTCTGTTTTTATGAAGGAAAAAATAAAAAAAATACTCTATAGAAAGTACTATTTTGATTGTCACTAATGTACACCACATTTTTAAAAGCTGAAATTCATATGCAGTGAAGTACTCCATTCACCATACAGCTTCTGCCCACACTTGGAAAACTTTCAGCATCTTCTAATGAAAAACAGAAAAATTGTCTTCATTTATGCCAGAATTCAAGTTTGATCTGGTATCATATCAAGTGTTTGTATTTTAAGTGGCATGACAAGTTTAGTTGCCAGCTATTGTGACTACAGTGAAGTTATAGAGAATGACAGCTTCCAAATTCAGGTAATACAATAAAACCCACCAAACCATACTTTTTTGGGGTATTGAATTTATATGCTTTTAATATATTCTTATGGAACTAAGATTCATGTTGACTTAGGGCAAGATAGGGAGCCAGAGTGGGACATGTAAGACTTTACCTGTCTCTTCAGCTACCTGAAATGAGGTTGTAACCAGGTGGGGATGGGTCTCTTCTCTCAACAACAAGCAAGCAAAAGGAAAAAAGTAAACAACCTCAAGTTGGTGCCAGGGGTTGTTTAGATTGGATATTTATTATTCCACCTAATGTCAGGATTGGAGCATTTCAGTGCTAGGTCACTCTTGTCCATCTAGCTCACTCTTCATCATTTTTTCTTGTTCCATCTGCAGAATTTGGCTCATAGAGTTTATTAAGAAATCTAATAAATACGGACTTTACTGAGTTGTTATTTTAAACAACTAGTAATTGGCTTAATGAGAAACAGATGCCTGGAATCTTTGTATTGTCTTCTAAGGGAAATATTTATATAGAGATTCCAATTTTTTAAAGTTTTGTTTTATAGAGGGATGCAGAGAATAAAGGCATCTGCTGCTATTCAATAGAGCTGTTATAATGTTGGCTTGCCTCAATTAATCTATCTTGAGTTCAGTGTTATAATGAAAGGAAGTGTAGAATAAAAATTTAGAGCTGCAATGTATATAAATCTTGAATTGTCCACAGATAGCTGATAAATTGCTGTGTTTTGTTCCGTTTATGCAAAAGATAAAATCAGGAAGCAGATTGCAGAATCCAGAATTACACATCAAGTCATTAAACCTCAATCTTCATTACTGAAGGATTGTTTTGATGCTCGGCAAGATCTAAATCTGAACAAAAGAGTAGCTAGGTGATATGTTCAGAAGGGTCCTGCACGCCAGGAAAAAATCCACAGAATAATGTCAAAGGTGTGATCTAAGTGCAGAACTATGATTGCTTCTTTTCTGTTCTTAAGGCTCTGAATATAAACAATATTTTGCACTGAATTTCTCTTTGTGACTAACCCTTTATTTCTTCTTTAAGTTTCATGTCTGAATCCATTTGTGTTAACATAGACTTGGTAACTTTTCAGTTAGCTCTCTTTACTTCATAAACAAGTCACCTTCATGTTCTCACCATATTGTCATAAAGCACCACCAGAGGAGAAGAAACATTCTTGTTCCACATTTGCCCAGTAAGTAACTCTATGACGCTCAAATTCCCATCTCCATCCTTATTGCTGGAGATAGATTTTTTCTGTTAGTTCAGTACTTATTTCAATTGCAGAGTGCATTCTCTGAATGTAGCTGTGTGAGTGATAAGAAGGAGGAGATATTAGCACTGGGATGTTCAGAGATCACCATTGTATTGCACAAGGTCAGTACAAGTTCAGAAGGCTTTTCAAAGCTCTTTGGAAGTTTCTGTCTTGGGGATCAGGAGTATAATAGCTGATTACATGGAAAGAGAAGTGGACAATCCAAATGTCCATCAATAAGCTCCTGTGGATACGTGGTGTAGGGGAACAGTCATATATGCATTGTGTTTTTCTACTGAGAAGATATTAGTACCACATACCTGATGTCAGATGGATGATGCAGAACTGCTCTTCAAATAAGAGCATTTAGGGACAGCAACCCCTTTTGTCCCTCCTTCATTGTTAACTTCCACAGAGTACTTCCACTACACATTAACCATTAGCTCAGCCTTGGAGTAGCCTCAATTCAGTGTATTATATATTTGAATGACCTGTCTGGTTTTAAGCCTGGTTGATTAATTTCTGCAGGATTACCTCTCTTGAAATGAGAAATTGCTGTATATATGTTTCAAACATCAAAATAAGGCAATTCAGGTTGTTGAGCCATTGCTCTTCATTAGTGTGCCTAAGCTGGCACACACTGGTTGTACTAACGAGCAGTCTTGAGGCTGTATTGAAGGTCTGCTGTCTGTCAGTGTACAGTGAGCAAGCTAAAAATAATCAGGTTAACAATTGACAGCAACACTTGTCGTCATTGTCAATCCCATTATTACCTCTACTGTTTTTATGCTGATTATCTTTATATGCTCTTAAACACTCTGTGTCATTCTTTGAGTAGTTTCTCAGACAGACGGGAAATTGTCTGGGACCAACACCATTTTTTCGAAGTTTTTATCCACCTTTCCCTTACAAAGGGAAGATGATTGACAGGAAGCAATTACGGAATGAGAGCCTACAGAGGGATGTCTGGGAAAAGGAAGCATAACTTTAAAACCCAGAGACAGTATTTTTGGATAGTGAAGTAATGGGGGCTCCTGTTGCTGTGGAAGTTCTCAGTGGCTCTACTGTGACCCATTACTGCTCTCCCCAAAGCAAGAGAGTGTAGAAAATTATAAGCTCAGGGACTGGATGCCAGCCAGGAAAAGTGATAAATAGACATGTAGCTTTTAAATAGGAGAGCTTTTTCTTTACAACAAGGAAAGTGCTGGCCTAAAAGTCAAGCCCAGAGGAATGTCTGATTGACCTTATATATGCAAGCAAATAGTGGATTTGCAAACAAGCAAAGCAGACATCGAGGCACCAAAGCTTCGTGTGAAGATCAAAAAATTTAATGAGCCAGCACAATGAAGTGCTGTTCTTTTTTTGAAAGGGCACTGCAAGTAGACCTTTATCCCTTTTAGCATACCCTACTGCTCTCACTTCCCTTGAAAAGTTCTATCTTTTCCACAGGAAAAATAGCAGTGTGCAAAATATTTGTGTTCCATCTGTGCACGCCAGTGTACTCTGGCTTTTATCTTGTAGTTAAATGTGATGTCAGTGTTGCCTTGTAGCAGAATTAAAATCTTATTATGTGAGCTTTGTTTCTCTCTTATCTTCTATTCAAACTATATTAACTAGAGCAGCCGAGATACACTCATGGAAACCCTTGAGGCCCACTTAGTGAGCCAAATCTGTGGGGTGCTTTATCACTTCTGAAAGGTTAGATCAGCTGTGTGTACATTACAACTTGGATGAAGATAGGGGAGGGGTTTATTCACTTTTCAAATTCAACATTTGTTTGCTTTTGTTTCATTTTTCCACTTGCCGTTTTCTGGTGCTTCAGGGAATTTTATTACATTGAAGGTTTTTCCAAATTGTGTGGTTCTAAATCACAAGCAGCTTGTCTTTACAGGGGATTTGAAGATCTTATCAGGCTTTCTGTGCCTGTTTTAGCTGATAATTTAAAGTCAGGCAGTTCCTGTGAATTGTGAGCTCAGAGCATTGTCTCAATTACAGTGATGTATTCAGATAAAATCAGGCAAAAATATTACTGGATTACCTAGAAAAGTGTCAGAAGTCACCTTTCTTATCAGTGTATGTGTCCGCCAGTTTAATGTTGATCACCTTTCAAAAGCAATAAACTTCAGTAACCAGAATTGCCCAGATATTAAATAGTGTCTTTTCAAATAATATAGTTGCTCAAAGAATAATGTCACAGGCTTACAGCATCAGTCAAGTCATGGAAAAGAAGCGTTTTCCCATGGAAACTATTTCCCACTTCAGAAAAGTTTCGTGGAATCCTTAAGCCTTGTTTTGTTCATTACATAGCACATTTAGGCAATAAGTGAAGTAGCTCTCATCAATCACTGTGTAAAACACGGGTGAACAGAAAATTTTAATAACTGCAACACAAAGCTTACCACTTCATTCAAATATAGACTTTTTCTTCTGGTGACTAATTTTTTTTTTTTTGTATTTTCTTCTTCTCCTCCTCTCGCTGTCTCACTCTGAATTTTTCTTTTTAATTTCTTTTTTCTTTTCTTCCTTTTTTTTATCTTTTTTGTTATATTTTAAACCAATTGCAAACTCTTTAATATAGGAAGAACAAATCTGCAGTCCTTGTCTTCTTTTTTCACAGCACATCTTTATGCTGTACTTCAATAATATTTCATTAGCTCTTTGAAACCATTCCCTGGGCCAAGCTTTTATTATTTGTAAAGTAAATCAAATATCAGAGTGCTAATCTTTAGGAGGAAAAATGGGCTAGACTCAGAAAAAATATTTACATCTTTTATTTGCTTTCTGAATTAAAATTTGAAGTGCACAAAAATATTCCAAATAATGTTCTCAAAACTCTAAGGTATCTAAAACTAGTTTTTAGAAACCATCTGCCTGATAACATTCTGAGTACCTTAAAGAAAATCTAGGAGTGATGTACCTCTAAGTAGCATTGTGGAAGGAATGTCTTGCTTGGCAGAAAGGAACTTGAAAAAGATTTTCCTGAGTAAATTGGAAATTAAAAACAAGAGTTGAAAAATCTGGTTATAATGGTACCTTGGAAACCTGCATTAGCTCAAATTCAATGTCTCTGCCTTCATACAACATTTTAAGACAGCTCTCCTTTCCAGCCTCAAACCATTCAAACCATGTCATAGTGATCAGAGTGAGTATTTTCCTTCTGTCCAAGTCCTTTGAGGTATTTACATGTTACCTTTCTGAAGACAGTATAAAGAAGTCAATTCAGAATTTGCCTTACCTACACATTCAGTGGACTGTATGTGACCTGGAGTCCTCCCCATTTTGAGTAAATCACAGAGTCCCAGGATGGTTTAGGTTGGAAGGAACATAAAAGATCATCTCATTCCTCCCCTCCTGCCATGGACAGGTGACATGTCTCCCTAGTTGCTCAGAGCCCTATCCAGCCTGGCCTGGAACCCTTTGAGGGATGGGGGATCCACAACGTCTCATTCCGATGCCTCACCATCCTTGTAGAGAAGAAATACCTGTGTCCTGGTGGGTAGGATTTCTCATGAAGAAATAAATGACTCTGCATCATTTTTCACTTGTGCGTACAACTAACATGTGTAATTACCTCCTTCGGAACAACATGAGGGGGAAGCAAGAAGATGGCTCAGTTAATGAATAATGATGCAGATAGCTTTGTTCACAAAAGGATGGATAGTGCCTGTGTGGTGATCAGTGTCGTCCTTTGGTTTTCTATCAAAGCACAGAATTAGCTGGTATTCAGAGTGTCCTGTGTTCATTCACTTTATGTTTTAAGACATTACAGTCATGGGTCTTACTCAAGTTTGCACTCTTAATTACATACTGTGTGAAGAAATAAAATAAAAGGTGGGGAGGAATGGGGAGATAAGAAAACCCCACATGCTGTACATGAAAAGTATTCATAAAATCCTCCAAAAGCAGGAAATTCATTTACATAAGAGGGATTAAGCAGTGCCTGAGACCAACTTTATTTTCTTTTGCACACAAGTTAAAAACAATATATCTTGCACATTAATTACAATACAAGTGTGCATATTGTACCCAGAGGGTCCTTTCTATAAAAAAGGATCATGAAATCCTATCAACATACTATATTTTTCTGCTGGAGATAAATCAGGAAGATTAATGAGGTTAAGTTATTGCTGTCTAGTATGCCAGGGAATAACTTTCTGAATTAGAATTTTAATTGTATGTTGTATGGCAGTCCTCTTACTAAGTCACCATATTGCTAAAATCTTTTCTTATACGTTAATCTTAAAGAATTTTAAAGGAATTAAAGTAATGGAATTTTTAAAACTTTAATAGGTAAAATGGAAACGGCTCTGAAAGCCTATCAAAACTAGGTTATCTGTCAAATCTGTAGACAGCTCTACAGAATCTATAAAGATTTATAGTCCTGTCAAATATTACAGGTGAGTTTCAGGTATTACCTTCAGTGTTAGATAGCAAGAAAAGAAGTTACACTAACAGATCTCATAAATAGGTTGCGTTAAAAATATATGGAAAGTAATTCTTTGTTAGGTATTACAGGAGTACTCTGTGACACTCTTGTCATGATTTAAGACCAAATGATAATTGGTTATTGGAGACTAAATGTACTAAGATACCAGAATATTTCAATCACCAATATGCGCAGTTTTACAAATTCCACAACTTCCACTCCACAGGAGACAACATATTCCAGAAAGGAATTTGTGTGGCTCTGTGTTGTGGTTCCAGCCATGCCACGTGTTCTCCTACAGACTCTCAGGTCACCTCATCCTCTGGGTCCTTTCCCCAAACAACTCCAGACACTGTCAAATATAGGACTGGGTAGAAAAAAGAACTTATTCTTGACTATCTTGTTCAAATGCTCTTAGCACCTTCACGCATTATGCCTTCAGCATGGCTGGTACTCACAACCTGCTGTTCCTGAAGATGTGCTACACCTTCACAGTCTTCACTTTCACTTAAATTATTTCTCTGTTCTAGTGAGCTAATGAGCTACTCTCTTGTCCCATAGTGTTAACTAAATTTCATGTATATTTCCCAATGCTGTTGTCATCTAGAGCTAGCTCATGGTAAGCGGTGCAAGTACCTACATCATTCATAATATTATACTGAAGCATTATGATAATTTTAGTACGTTTTCCTTGTGCTGCTGTAGGTTGACTAGACTTCCCAGTTGTCCAGGGAGTAGCAAAGCCTGTGACTTTCTTGTATTTTTAAACATATTGAGAAATGCACTAACTGAAAACACTGCCTCTGAAAAATGAGCACACCAATCCAATCACAGAATAAGTACCAGATTTTGTCTTATCTGTGTGGTTTTTGTCCTTGTTTTGCAGTCTGAGTGTTGTTAAGGCTTGCTGCAGTTAGTCAGTGCAGGAGGTAATAGTTCCCCTTGCATTTCAACACTTAATGTAGGCAGTGAGCATGATGTTTAGTGTCTCAAAAGACCGGAAGGACTTTTGCTTTCCTACTCTTACTCTCATGTGTAATGCAGACTAGCCTAAATTCACCTGAGAAAGAAAAGACTGTTTCCTACCTCTGGTTATGCAAACCCTTGAGTGGATGTTTCTGAGGTTTTTTTTACATTAGTTCAGGGAGGAACAACCACATAAAGGAGCATTGGGAACAATATCAGAGAGGTGCTGTAAGTCTGTATCTGCTTTAAAACTGATCTGCATCTTATATCTTACACATAGAAAACCTTATGTAAACTGTCAGCCTAATTTTACCAGAAAAATCTGAACACTACAAGGGAGTTTTAGCAATAACATCAATATATTCTATTTGCAGCAGTCTTTATTGGGTTTTGGGTTTTTTGGTTTTTTTCTTCTGTGTTCAGACTTAGGCTACTGTAATACACCAGTAAGTGCTTTATAGCTGCTGAAGGCAGTTTACATTGATTAGATAGATTTTCACATTGGCTCTTGCAACAGACACTTTTCAAGGGCAGGCACAGTAAAATGTTTTTTTTAAATTCCATTATTTGAAAACTGGACATAATTCTCAGTGATTGAAGCTGACAGGGAAGGAAAAGCTGATGGTGAATATATTCTCTAGTGGCAGGCTGTCATCCACAGATGCTCTCAGTGACCAAAGCAATGACTGAAGTATGAAGAGCTGCTTGCACACAGTGGGTTGCCATCAGTGAAATAATTTACCACTGCTCACAAACACTTGGGGAGATCTATTACCTACAGGTGATGCATTTTCAATGATGAAAGCTTCCCTCAAAGTGACTAGAAGATTAAAAATGTTGTTTAATAGCTTGGGCCTTCCTACGGATTTCATTTAATGTAACTTTTAGTGACCCTTTTTAATTCCTTAGTAGTCTAAATACTGAGTTATCAGCAAACGGAATGTAATTATTTCAATTTTATGTTTAAAAAAAATAAAAACAACGTTGTTAAGTCACAAGAACATTCTCATATACCACAGATATTTAGCAGATTCTGAAGACTGAAAATCCAACGAACTTACAGATTTACTGCACTCACAAATCTTGCAGTGTTCATTAAATGAGCCTGAAGATCCTTGTCCTCCAGACATTTATGGACATGCTTAACTGTGTATTTACTAGGGTTTGTAAATACGAAGAGTCTAATGTGACCCTAGGATCTTAACTCAGACTTCAATAGATGCATTTTTCCCATCTGTAATCTTCATGTATGAAATAGACACAGCATTAGTGTTAAACTAGTAAGGAATCTTCACTATCAAATTCAGGGCATTTTAAGCATCTAATTTAGCTGCTGCTCAAGGGGCTCTATAGTAGAAATTTAAGATTTTTCTCCAGCTAATTGAGTTTAGACAAGGACCTCCATTAGGATCACTGTTAGTTGTCTGGGCCAGCTTAAAGTAGACAGTGTGCATAATTCTCTGCATGTAACTTAAAAAAAAATCAAGAGGTACCTATAACTGGATAGGTCAAATTACCAGTGTTGTTAAAATACATTGTAATCTGGTCATTTAGAAATAGCAATGGAAAGTGAATGTTACCAGTGAAGAAACTCAGAGTCAGTTGAGAAAATCAGATAACATAAAGACCAATACATTTAAAAACAAATCCACAGGTCAAACTTAAGCTGTTACACAGTGCAATAGCATTTCTTTGAACCTACAGGTAATATTCTTGCTTATTAAGTAGGCAGAGAGATTTATGATGGCCTTAACTTCTTCTTTCTTTGCTTGTAAGAGCTTGCATTTTGTAAATGACATTGTAAGAGACTACGCAGTTGTCACCTAGCAACTACAAAGTATGTTTTGGAAAAGTTGCTGCTTGGTTTTTGACTAATAATAAAAACAGTAATTCCACACTTTACATTTGTAGACCTTAAAGCACTTACAAATTTTTTTTGTAGTATTCTTATCTAGAAGTATGAAATCTAAGATAGAAAGTGTGTTGGGAAAGATGACAATCAGCAGATACACAAATTTTATTCTAAAGATCTCACCCTGTTCTTCACATTCAACCTCTTCAAACTGCACTTTTATATAGGTCCTTTCCAATATTTTTTGCCTTACGAATTTTAAATTAGGAAAGGGAATAATCTAAAAAATTCTTTCTTTCGCAAAATGAGAGGGGGAGCTAATCACCGCAAATAGATTTTTCTGTTTGCAATGATTAGCTCCACCTCTCATTTGAGATACTGCAGTTATTTTCTAGTCTGAGGGTCACAGTGAATGAGCGCTTGGCAAATATTTAGTCTTTAATGGGAACCACTTCAGTATTGAGTTAAAGCACACAAAAGTATCACATTCATCCTAAGATGATCCTCCTGCTGCATCACTGTCCAGTTTTCATGTTGCATATAAAGCAGTTCTCTAATATTAATTTTTCTTCAGAAAGTGTTTCATCATAATTATTGTAATATTTTCTACTAATAGAATGGCAGTTGACATGCATACTGAAATTTCTGCTGTAACAACAGCTGGCTTGAAGAGCATTTCATTTTTCAAGAAGATCACAGAGGCTGGGTAGCCAGAGTTCTGGGTGATTTTGAGTTGAAGAAATACTTATTTTAAATTATTTGAGAAATGTCCTATACTCATTTTTGGTTCTCCATTGCCCTTGCCAAGCATTTGGCAGAGTGAAGCTGTTTGTGAGCCATATCTCTTCCTAATGGTCCACAGTTTTAAGAAACTTCTAAGGATGAATTAGAATGAATAGCCACAAAGATAATGTGTGGGCTGCTGTGGAGCAGCATCCCTGGAGAGTGATATGTCAGGGAAGAGATTTAAAAAATTTCTGTAATGAAACGTGTATTTCTCACAAGTAAGGAAAGATCTTGACAGATCATCTGTTATGAAATATCTTCTCTGTTCTTTACTTGTGGGACAAATGAGATTTCTCCTTATAATACAGTGTGGATTATCATTCTGTTGGAGTTTGTGTAATGGTAGCACACGGGGAATTTAGGAAATGACACTCCAGCTGTCTTTTACAATAACTGGGTTTTTTTATGCTTTTGCACTGTAATAGCTCTTCCTTGAAATTATCTTTCCCGTGCTCTTCTCACTGTAATACCAGTGTGCATCCCAAAATGAATTAAAAAGAAAAATGGATATACATAAATTATGTCTTATTTTCCCTGTGTGATATGCTTTATTTCGTTCACTAATTTATTGATAAAAACTCAAAGAAAAATAAATATCTGAAGTTCTTTTTCTGTAATACATTTTTAATAAAGAAAGTGAAGTCAGAAAGCAGTAGCTGGAAATGTAAATCTGTTTCCTGGTTTTTGCTGTTGTGTGAGGTTTGATACATATCTGTTCTAAAGAACAGAATTATCTATGTTGGAGATAAATTGTTAGGAGATGGTTTATCTGTAAGACTCATTAAAATTATCATTGTTTTCAGAAGTTCCAAACACTTGGGAAAAATAGAATTGTACACTGCAGATGAGACCCAGACAAGTTTCTGAAAGCAGTACATTGCCTATTGTATTTCTTCCCAGAATTCAGCACCATCTAAATCTTTCCCAGTTTCCTCCAGAGCTTTACTTCATTTGATTGTTTCAAAGCAATTCTGTGAAAGTTCATTAGTGGGACAGAGAGAAACAAGATGCCCCTTGGAGAATATTTGGGTCTTCCGTATTTCAAGGTTTAGGCTCAGAAGCTGTGTCAGCAGGACTCTTTTTCTGTAATAGCACATGTAATGCTTACTGAATTGAACTCAAAACCACTTGCTGGCTGGTGTCTCATGGATCAATTCTGTGCATTAGTCTCTAGGAGAAGAAAACTAGCATTTTCAGTAGTCTGTTTAGCTGTATGAAATGCGAAATCCACATCAAATTTTAGATCAGATGAATTGTTAGTTTGTTTCGTCTTTGCAGCTTTGCTGCTGACCATTTCCATCTCTACTTTGCCTTTAACTATGTTTAATTGTTCAGTGTTGTCCGAGAGTGTGAAATATGCAAGAAATTGAGACATAGATCTTTGTCCATCGAGAGTCATTCCTTATGAAGTTTGCAGTTTGGTCAGACTTACTAGAAAAGTAATTTCCATCCAGCCTGAGCTGAGAGTTCTCTAGAGTGGGAGGGCCTGCTTGCTTTAAATGCCGTTGGCAAATGTATAATCAGATAACATTTGATGCTGTTTTGGCAAAGAGCCCCAAAGCTATAAATCATTTCAGGATTCACAGGGTTGCACTTCTCTATCCTAGTAGCAATGAGTGTTTCTCAGAGCTGTACCCAATGATGGTATGTTAGGATTAAGGAGAAATTTATTTGTATTAATGGGTTTTAATAATTCCACTTTCCAAACCACTAAAAATTTTCTAAGGAAGTATGGAGATGAAGGAAAAACAAATTGAAGCCACTGACAGGCTTCTGTTTTTCTTGAGTTACTACTTATAAACATTTTAGAAGTAGTCCATATATTTTCAGGAATTTCTAGATCATAAGTTGAAAACCAGCACTAGTAAACTTGTGAAAAGAATACCCAATTTAGACACTGCATGTCCTTGTCTTCCTTTGACTTCAGCAAGAGATCAAGGATTTGGTTTGACTTTTATGCTCTTTGCTACTAGAAATCATTGGGATTTGAAAAACAACTATTTTAAAATTTGACGGTAAAAAACAGTAACACTAGACAATTTTATGGATATTATCTGTTTTAAACCACTCACTGTGTTGAGATCTTGCAAAAGATACAAACTTCCCAGTGTTTTCTCTATTTAGTGTGATACAGAAGATTTAATTTACTGATTTTTACTGATCATTTTAGTAAAAAGATGAAAACATGAGTTAAGACTGGCCATAATCATGATAGAATTCCAGTAGTTTGCTTGGCAACTAAGTATTTTTTAACACAAGATTAATATTTCAATACAGAATTTTAAAACACATCTGCATGATATGGATAAAATGCATAAATAAAGAGGTTGTGCTAATGCTCTTTTGCACCACAGAAAGCTCAGAACTAATAGGGCATAACAACTTGCTTGCTGCCCTTTTGGCAGCTTCTGTGTTTTATTAATGTAAAAATAAACTTTTAGCACCTTCAACTTTCTTGTTTACGTGAGATTTATTAGCTAAAGGACAGCTGTTCGGTAAAGATGAGATTATATCTTTAACAAAATCACACTGATTTTATTCTCTGGGAAAAGAATCATCATGGTGGTGTCATAAATTGTGCTTAAGAGAAAAAAAAGGCACAATTGTGCTAGTTGAATCCATGTTTTTTTAAATGCCTGTATATGTTTTGATCCATGAGGTCATCTGCCAACAAGTAAATGAAACTTGGGGTATGTCAAAAATAAAACATATCAGTACAGTCTGTAATTTCTGCACTCAAATACTGGAGTACCTCCAACACTGATGATGAAGCTCCTTCAGCTTCACGTGTGTATATCAGAACTATACAGGGAATCTGGATAGCACAAGTGAAGGACTCTCAGTGTTGCAAGAACGCAGATTTGGAAAGGTTTAATAGCACTTCACTTGCAAATAATTCTTCTTGCTATTACACAGATAATCTCATGTCAAATTTTAAGTAACATCTGGAGCTATGCATAGATAACATTTAAACAGGAGACTCGTATTTTTGCTCAATAAATGAATCGGTTCAATGCCACTTTAACAACAAAGCCCACGAGTACTGTTTGCCTTTCTCTTTCATTTAGCCATAAGATAACTGTTTCTGCATGCTTTTCTTAATGTCACTTTCTCTCCTTTTTTTAGAGTTTCTTTGAAGGACAGTCTGCACCATGGGATTCAGCTAAGAAAGATGAGAACAGAATGAAAAATAGATACGGGAATATCATTGCATGTGAGTGTTGACAACATAATTGTGCACTTTGTTAACTTCCCTTCAGATCTGGATAAGAATGACCACCAGCCTTGTGCTCACATCAGACTTATATTCCTTTTCCCTAATTAAGAAGATAAAAATGAGGGAAAATGTTACTTTTTTTTTTCTTTGCGAAAACTGTCAGATTTAATGCATTTTCTCAACTGCCCTTCTGTATACCTTCCATCCTGTGATCAGCATTTGGCTAATAGAGAATGACACCCTTAACCAGTACTCAGCTCTAACAGGTCCCAAACTGCTCCTGTCAGCTTAGCACAAGACTACCCATGACCACATCATCACCTTGGTATTAGATTCTGGATATTTTAGGAGCAGACAATACTGGTGCTTAAGTGTTCCACAATAATAGAGTCAACTATTCTGCCTTATGCTAGACAGTCTCTAAGGAAAAAAGGTAACCCTTAATGTTTTACTTAAAAATGCCAGGCTTAATAAGGATTAGACATACTAATAATCAAATAACTTGAGGAGATGATAACATGCTTTGGTGAGTGACCCCTAAATCTTGCATCATGACTTCCAAAGCATTGTGACTAGAGATGTTGCATGTGAACGTGGAGGCAGGAAGTATATCAAGTTCAGTAAAATTGTATTATTTACACACTGCTCTTGTTGCACTTAAAGGTGAGTTCTCAGTGTGTATGTAGGAGATGATCCCTTCCCTGTTTTTTCACTTTAAGATCTAAATTTAAGATGTGGAGTGCATGTGTTTTTAACAGCCAGCCAGATAACCATGAGCAGGTATAAGCAGAGAAATAAGCAGCCGTCACCTTGTTTTGTAAGCATGAAAATGAAGGTACATGGGACAGCAGAGAAAAATAAGCCATGCTGATTGAACATTTGGAGGACCTGTGGAAGGAGTGTGTAGTGCATATTTGCACTGACTTCAGCACCTATCCTAAGTGCATGTCCAGGCACATACCTGCCTCGGTTTCTTCATCAGTGGACCACATGGGCTTGAGAGAGAGAAGGACAGGTCTTCTTGAGAAATGGTTCTGAAACAGAACCCATTTGAATGCTTCTGAATCACCACCTCAGGAGGTCCTCTCTGCAGAGCATGTGTAACGAGTCTGGAGAGAACAGCTCCCAACTTAGTGACCTACAGTAGGCGATGAGAATAGGGCCCAGCTGGGCAGAGACTGTCTGCAAGGAGAAAACAGCTCTGTAGTTTGCTGCAGAATGAGAGCCCACAGGAAATACACATTGAGGCAGAGGCAAATTAAGCAAGAGAAATGATCTGCCACATAGTTTTGAGTGGACACAATAGTATTGCTATGTATTTTGATGTACACAGTGCTATATACTGAAAATGGAAATTAAATCTTCTAGAGAAATGTGATTATTGTGATGGTCTGGCACATATGCAAAAGCAGATCAGTTAGCTAGATATGGTTTTGCTTGTTTCCCTCCAAGCAATATTTAATGTGGAACAAACTTGTTATTTTGTGAGGATGTAGCAATACATTATATGAGTAACAGCTAATAATTTGAGTAAAAATATCAAAATCAAAAATAAGAAATACAAAGCAGTTTTGTGCTTATCCTTGCTTTGTGAATTTTTTTTCCAGTCCAAACCTATTACAATAGGCCTTCTCTTGTAGTCAGGTTTAGTGTGTCACTCCCCTCTTACCATGTCATGTTAGACATTGTCTTACACTTTGACACCCTTTGGTTGAAGAAAACCAGAAAACTGCTAGTGCTTTATGTTTGAGGTAATCAAGTGATGAATAGCCAAGGGAAAACACATAAAAGATATTAGATACACAAATCAATGACAATTACAAGTGATACTGAAGGCTTTCTAAGAGGCCAAGTATAACTCAGGACATTTAGAGCTCAATTTACTTGAAATGTCCTCAGTATTTAGCAGAGGGAGAGAGCTGGATGGAGTTTTTATCAATAACACTTCCTGTTTATGTGGCTGTGAAAATGAAGACAACTCAAGTTAAAATTAAGATCTACTAGAATTAAAGACAGTGTCTTAAAAGAAAAGCTGAAACTGCCCACAAGAACTATCGTTCTATTTGTTGTTGTTGTTAAGTACATGTATGCAGATAGGGTAGTTAACTATTTAATTATTTTATGTGTTTTTCTCCTGGATAAATGATTGCATTTCTCAGAGTATGAGGGTACAGTTTGAATGGTCTACTTTTGAAAATATGTCCTAGATAATTGTATAAAGTATATGCTTTAGCTTAAAAGCACTTTAATAAATTGCCCTTTTATGCTATGTTCAAACACTTTAAAATACAGTGGCATAGATGCCACTGACTATGGGTACATGATTATAATGAAATGTATATTTTTTCTGCAAAACATATTTTTTTCTATCCATTTACCCTCTTTGTTTTAATTTTTCCCAGGATACCACTGTTAGAATATTGCTCGTAGTCATTATTGTTCTTGGAGGGAACTAAAACAATAGCACCAAGCACCCAGCATTGCAGGAGCTTGTCAAAATTGCAATATGCTTTATGTTATCTAAGTGATGTGCATTTAATTGGCTGCAAGTGTGCCCTACCCAGTGTATGACAGTGGCTACAAAAAGTTGAATCATGATCACAGTCCAGTACCAACAGAAAACGTGTTCTTTCTTTACTGAACAAAAAAACCTTCATGGATTCTCATTACAAACTAAACCCAGCATGAACCTGCTAAATGAATCTTTCATCACCTAAGAAAATTTATGTTTCTGACATAACTGTGTGGGGTTAGGCATGGATTTTGGTAAAATTTATTCATTTTTCCTCATGAAAGATCTTGAGGGAATGGGAGGGGTTCTGTATTTATTTTTACCTAACTCAATATTGACTAAACGAGAAGAGAGTATTGATCACAGCTTTTAAAAGCAGCTAAAGATTTTAGCTGAGACATTTATAAAAGGTTTGATTTGCAGAGAATTGGGAATGCACGTCCCAAGAAAGGGTCATTGGCTAGGCATGCTAATCAACCAGGTGCTCAAGGGGCTTGTTAAAGATCACAGTCTGCAGGCTGGCATATACATGTTCTAGGTAACACGAGGTGAGAGAGAATAAAATGCTTACATTCATTATCTACTACCATATTCTACAAAGGCAAATTTACTCTAAGATAAATAATTTTAAAAGCTTAAGTGATCAGTGGAAAGTTAAATTAGGTCTCTTAATGGAAGGGTATCAAAATAGCAATGAGATGGAAAAAAGAGTATTTTAAAGCTACAGAAATTGTTAAGAGAAACTGAAGTATGAAGGAAAAAAATACCTTAAAAATATAGACAGTTAACCTAGAGACTATTTAAGAATCAACACATGTGTTGAAGAATATGGCTTGTGTACCTCTTAGTTTTAAATCTGCTTGACATAAGCACAGCCCAGACACAGTAACATTTGTATGCGTTGACATAAGTATTTTTTTTTCAATTTAACAAGTGTTGCCATGCAGTAAGGAGTTAACTTAAGTTCTCCAAGCAATAAAAAAGGGAGTCACTCTAGTTCCACTGCAAATAAATGGGTATTGGACAGTTCATTACACCCAGAATTCCCAGAAACTTAGCTGAGAATGCAGTGCTAAAAAAGATTCACAGGAGAAAAAAAAGGGAAAGAGATGATATGAAGATATAGGTATGAAGTAACTTATTTATTTTGCTTAATCCAAAGCAAGAGTTATTGCAAGAGAAGTAACAAAATAATGGAAATGTAAAGAAAAGATACTGCATATTATTCAATTGTATAGATCAGTCAAATAACAGGAAGTTACATTTTAAAGATATTTCTTAGAGGGAAATCTAAGCTTATTTTGTCCAATATGGGACTCATTTCTAGTCCAGTGATCAAACAGGGTCTCAGTTACCTAAATATAGACACATGGTGCCATTTCAGGTGACCTGGGGCATCCGTGCAAGGCCAATGAATGTGGCACAGTACGTACGAGAGACGTGTTATTCCAGAGTGCCAGTTGAAAGCTAGGCAGTATATCCTGGTTGCTGCATAAAGTGCCATGAGATGTTTTGTGCTTAGACAACTGAACCCTGCCCTCTCTAATTCAAGGAATGCAAAAGTGTAGATCTTTACTTGAGTTTTCCTGATGAGAATGCCTATGAGGCAATGATGTGGGAAATCATGAAAATATGGATGAAGATATGCCATGAGTCCAAGCAAGCTTGACTGCTGAGTCTGCTGACTTTAGCAGAAGTTAAATCAGGTCCCAAAACAGTAAAAGCAGCAGCCATGGCTGGAGCTGAGAAAGTTCCTTAGTATCTTTCTTAAGTGAGATGGATTTTTAATATTAAGGTCCTGTGAGCTGAATGTCTGTTCTGAAGAAACTGATAAATAGCTTAATTAAGCATAGAATAGCAAAGCACTTAGATAAGCATAGCTTGGTAGAGTCAGACAAGCAGGGGTTACATATGGAAAGTCACAGCTCTATAAATTTTTATTCTTGGAAAAGTGAGTAAAGAGGCTGAAAAGGCTGACCTGATTAACATAACTGATTCAAATATTCAAGCATGTTTGAGAACCTCATTCTTGATTACTGTTGAGTGAAATTATTCCAAGAAAACAGCAATGTAAGGCCTGTGGAACCTGAAGATGGAATTCTAATTCATTCTGATTTACTGTGTTTGGGGTTGTAGCATGCCTTTTCTCTCTTCCAAGGGAATCCCGAGGAAATAAATGAGGCTCTAAAATTTCTATTTCCTAAGACTTGGAACATAAGAGGAAGAGATAAAGAATTTACCTTGACCAGTTTCTCTCTTGACTTGTCATTCTAAAACAATGTTATTTTAAGAAGCACTTGCCCTGTTCCTCCTCCACTATAATGTAGGCCAAAATTATGCTACTTATAATGAAGTTAGGTTTTTAAGCTGCTTCATATTCTTTCATTTATTAATCTTTTAGGAATTTTAAAGCTTCAGAAATAGCTGTTCAGAGCATGGGTGGCAAGTTTGGGGTGTTTTAATGATTATTTACATTTACAACCAAATAATGACGGTCATGAAGGTCTATCATCAACTGCAAGTAATACTAGCTCAGCAGGCAGGCAGCAAAACAATAATACATAGGTACCTAATTAGCAAGAGTACCTCACAAACAAAGCAGCAGTAACATGTCTGCTTACCATCTCTCCATCCTTGAGATCCTACCCTCAAATTGTTTTGTCTACAACTTGTGCAGCATTCTGAAAAGAACATTGTTTGTAGTTGCTTTTGAACTAAGAGAGTCAAGAGGGCTTACAAAGTCTCCAAGGAGAAGGAGCCCTGTCAGCCTACAGATATTCTTGTGCAGGGTGGGAACTAGCCTCTAGCAGTGTTGCTGTATCATAGAGAAGAAGAGGCAGCTGTCATGAGATGAATTCATGCCATAGTGTTTTGGATTGGAATTTAGAAAATGGAGCTGGAAGTGCTTTCACAGTCCTGAACAGATACAGATGACCACAGTGGAGCAAAATTCAGTGGCAAAGCCGTTGTCTTACTGCTTGGGTTTTGCCATTACTTTGTTTTGCTTTCTCTCTTACTAAAAGGATAATGAGCTTCCTCCAAAAACTCTGGGGTGGCAGTATGTCTTGAATGGCTTCAGCTCCTTCTGAGTACTGGCAGAAGCATTTCCAAATGAATAAGCCTTTTTGACAACTTAATGTTATTTTATTGGCAAAAGCAGTGGCAGTCAAGGCAAAAATCATAAAGGTAATGGGTTTCACATTATAAGATTTAAGAAATTTATACTGAAAAACAGAGTGGATTTGGAAAGCCTGTGAATGACTGAAATGAGAATTAAATATAGATACAGTTTTCATGTCCAACAAAATAAGCATGAACTTGTAATTACTAAGGTTTTTGTTTGGCTATAAAGGAATATTTTGATTAAGCCTATGTTACTGAATATGTTTTTAATTACTTTTTTTTCCTCTCCATTGTTCCCTTTTCAGATGATCATTCTCGAGTGAGATTGCAGCCTATTGAAGGAGAAACAAGTTCCGATTACATCAATGGGAATTATATCGATGTGCGTATCCTGAAGTAGTCAACGAGCTTAATGCTATTCTCAGTCAAAGAGGGAACTCTTATTATTCTCACATTATTCACTATTTGTAGTAGATACCACAACTAATAACAGCTGCTAACATTGTTTAGCACTGGAGAGTGCTATCTTTGGAAGCTAGGTGTTCACTAAAGGAACAAAAAAGCCTCAAAGGTTTGTCAATCAGTAAATTAAATGAGTCATTTCCTCCAACTGCCACTAGACTGAAACCTTGCCAGGAACACTGTATGGCTACTTTTCCTGCTGGTGCTTATATGGGCTAGCAAAATGTTATTTTCACTTTCTGTCAACAGCTTGGCATCATTCCACATTTAAAAGAAAGCTGTTTGCATATTAATGTGACAAAACTCCGTAATGCCTAATGCAGAGATTTGCAGTCTCTTGTCATCTCTGCACTTTTAAGTCGCCTTCAAAGTATATTCTGCAGCTGTTAACCAGTATTTCTAATGCAAGCAAGACATTTCATTAAATATGTAGGCTGTTTAATTATTGAAAGTGGCTTCTTTGTTCATTCTGCATCATGTTAACTTAATGTTTTACATTAGAATAAATTCTTTAAGAGACAAGGTGTTTTTGGTTGAAAGAATGAGCTCAAAAGTAGAATTGAAAATCATTAAAAAGCCAATATTATTTATCTAAAGCCAGAAGTCTATGGATAGCAAAGTTAGTAGTTTTGCTGTTCACATGGAGTGCTGGATGTTAGGCTAAGTAAAACAAGTATTACTTCATAGGAAACTGTGCCTGCTAAAGATTCCTTGTTCAGTCGTTACATCTTTGAAAAATGGTGTCAGATTTTGCAGTTCAATTTTAATTACTAGTATGAAACAGGAATGTAAGAGATGTTTTTTCTCAGAATGTGGAGGAACTAAAGCTGTACAAGTACTTCAGTTGCAATAATATGGAGTCTGAGGGAACTTTCTGAAGATATCTCTTCTTACTGATGTTTATAAGAATATTCAAGGATCATTAACCTAACCTCAGATTTCTGCTTAGTCCCTTGCTGTTTGAAAGAATAGCACAGTCACCAAGCAGTGAAGGCACATACACAAATATATTTAGTTAGACACCACACTAATTTCTCAAGGGAATAATCTGTTATGAAAGGTGAGTTCACACTGGGACTTAGATTTGAATTCACTTTCACATTTACTCCAATGTTCAGGATTGTTCTCATTTTAGGCTAGCAGTATGTTCTTGTGTCACATTTGGATCTTATTCTAAAATATTATGAGATATGAGAAATAAAGATTTGGGTCATACAGTCTCATATAAAATGCTGATAGATATCTGCACAGAAACCTTTTTTTGCTTTTGCAAAAAAGTTACTTTATGTAGTACTTTATGGACTTTATGTACTTCATGGAGTACAAAAGGATGGAGAGAATGTGGACCTAGAAGAAACAGTGCCTGAGAACAAAAAAAGTCTTTTCCTCATCCTCAGCAGATGGGTTCATTGCAAAGGTTGGAGGATTGCAGGTATCCTCCAAAGACAACTCTGCCACAAAACACAGCATGTTTGTTTATAATTTTGCTAGTCAGATTTCCGTTGGAAACACTGTTTTTTCTGCTACAGAAACAGCTTTAATTTTGCTCTTGCATGCAGTTATTACTAGAGTTGTCATGTTGTCAGTATAACACATTAATAAGGGAATGACACAATCATAGACACAATGGTTATGATGTATTTCTTCCCATGCTTTTTTTCACTGGGAAATGGAAGTGCTTGATCCCACTAAGGCAGTAAGGATTAGGTAACACATAGCAGGAAAAAAAAGCCCACTCTGGAGCTCCCTGAACACTTCTCAGTTCAGAGACTTCCAAATTTTGCTTCAACGTCATATAAAGAAATCAATTCTGTAATTCACGTTATTCTTTCTGTAATATTCAAAGTATCTTCAGTTGTTTTGATTCTTTCCCACCTCGTATCACTGCATTTCCCCATGCTCTTTCACAAAAAAGTTGCAATGGCATACATGCTACAGCCTTAAGTTCTTCCTACTGATCACTGACAATGCATCATAACCATTATTCAAATATTAAGACTCCTACAACTGGATTGATCAGCATACTGGTGCATGATCTGAACATTTGGTGACACTCTCATCACATCAGAAATTCAAATACTATAAAAATTCTATGATTACATTTTGGCAACCTGTTCCATGTTGCAAAGAATGCATAGAGTATTGGTTTTTATTGCTTGGCCAACTTGTGATTAAGCCGCTCTTGTCATCAGAGTTGTATTATGTTTTTCTTGAAAAAGTATGATCATACCAAATGATTTAATCAAAGAACTTACCCTCCTTTTTACTGTTGAGAAATAAAACATAAACAAATCACCATAGGCCTCCTGACTTCCCCAGGCTGAATGCAAATCTGACTTTTTTTAGCTGTTAAAAAAGGGATAGGTTTTGCAGTCAACAGCAATAGGTGAAGGTATATCTCAGACTCCATGAGTACCTGATGCCATATGCTGCGAGAGCTAGAGAGGATTTCATGCCGTTCATTTTCAGCAGAGCCAACAAGGGACTGAAAGAACATATTATTTCTAGCCCCTAATGTAAAGGCTGCAACTTAAGTATTTTACAGAAAACACACTTGCTTTTGTTTCCCTTCTCACTTACCCCTCCCCAGCTGAAAAGAACTTTGGCATCTAATGCATTATTTGTACTGTTGTGACATTTACTGAATACTATCCTAAATGATGTTTCACTCGTAGGAACACAGCCAAGGTGCAAATTGCTGATTTTTTTTTTCCTTTCAATTTACTCTAGGGTTATCATAGACCAAATCACTACATTGCTACACAAGGTAAGTTTATCACTCTTTCCTTCCAGTTATGTGAGGCTAAAAGGTTTGGGTACTTGTATTGCAGTTTATTCTCTCTAATATGCATTCTTGCCACAGTCAATATCCAGGGTAGAGTCCACTCAATCGCTTAGGTAGAAGAGAGGAAACTGAATCTTTATATATATATATATAGTTATTTATTATTATTATTATTATATATATTTATATATATATAAATACTATATTATATTTATATGTATAATATATATATGTATATATATTCTATATATATTTATATATATATAATTTTCAGGTATTTCAACTAAGCAGTCCTTTACCTTTGTGTTAAAATAGGTTTTGAATAAAAAAGAAAAACACAACCTTCTTCAAAGAAGTTACTCAGCATTATGTTACTCATGAAAAAAGAAATTAGTCATGGTAGAAATGTTTTGTACCTGTTCACAGCAGTGTCATGAAAATGCATGTTCTCTTAACTGTTCAGTGATAACTGGGTTCCAGGTCCTTAAAATACAAAACTCTTCAGCTAGCAAGTTTTGGTAGAGGACCAAAAGACATTTAAGCACAGGCAGGAGGATTCAGCACAGGGTTCTAAAGAGACAGTTTTACAGGCCATCATTTAGAAGCTTGCTCGAGAAAAAGAGCCTATTCTTTTATCAACACGCAAATTAATTTTCAATTTGTACTTGTCTTCAAAGACATAATTTGTGCGTTCTGATGCAGTCCTTATTTATTATTTTGGTCAAGTTCAGAGCTGGAACAAATGGAAAGAATGAGTCATCTGTGACTACTTAAGTCACAATATTGAATAATATGCCAATCTCCTGCATATGCTCGGATAGCCTGTGTAAAAATTTGATTTCTCCTCCACTGCTTGGAGGGAATCTTTTTTGTAATAGGTAAACTGTGACAGAGCTTCCTGCATTTGAAAGCTGAAAAAGCTGAACTCCACCCACAGATGTTATTTTAACCTTTTAAGGGACTCAGCTGGAGTACTGAGTATAATATGGTTAGAATAGTCTTAACATGGGTTGGATTTAGAGGTCACGTACCTTTTAATGTTTTTTTATCAAAGCAAATAAAATGCTGACCATGTCAAATAAGGCATTTTTCTGTGATTTAAGTTGTTTCTTAAATGCCCCAGAGTCTGCTGCCTCAAATCCTCACTTAAACCAGTGGGAGGTTTCCTATCTCTACCTTGCTGTACCTTAGCTCTCCACAGTGTCAAATGTGGTGCTGCTTCCTGTCAGATGACAGTGGGGCAGGACATAGATGTTATTTCCAGAGCCACTTCACTAGCGTCAACATTACATTTTTAGACCAGTTTCATACTTTCAGAATTTGTGGTCTTAGAATCTGAGCCATGTAAATGTGCTTCCTCTTCCACTTCTGCTACCCATCCACCATGTTCCTTAGTCCACAGTCTCTACAGACAACCCAGTGTCATGTTTTCAGCCAGATAGGAAGACAGGAACAAAAATGCAGCATTTGATTTATTCCTTTTGGATTTTTCCACCCTCCTCTTCAAAAAAGAAATGGTTTGTTCCATTTAACATTTACCTAGTGGTGTTTTTCACTTTTAGTTGAAACCTAAAATAAAAAGATAAACAGTTGGCCTTTAACTTGTAGTTTTCAATAAGTTTTCATCAGGAAGTACACCAGAAGATCTGCCAGATATATTTCTCATAGGCCCCCATCTAAAGCAAGTTTAAGTACTGTTTTATCACAATGTTTATTATAATTTATCATAATTTTTATCACAATCATCATAATACTTGAATAGGAAATATCAAGCTTGAAGTTTTGTACTTTCAGGTCCTAAAACCAAGTACATAATTACGTATGAATAATGTGCTGAAGGTCTGTTTTCCAGATCCACCAGCAAGTCCCAACAGTTTCTTTGCCATGTTTTTTTCCTTGTATGGTGTCAAGAAGTACTTAGTCAGGAAAGAGAATAAGAGTAGAAACTAATGTTCTTCCAAGATGTAAAAGATATATGACTGTTGCAGCTATCAGTTTTGGGGGTGAGTCACATCAATGTCTTCTGTGTATCCGCAGCTAAGTGCACATGGGGATGCCTAACCCCTTCCTCCAATGGTGTAGTGAGTAGGAAACAGATTCTCTGAAGAATATAAAATTAATTTAAAAATAAGCATACAATTTACAACAAGCTCAGAATTATCTGGCTGTGATGTTTTTTGTGGTTTACATCTTTAACATCTTACTTTTTAAGGCCAGTGGGAATGCAGGTTCATACCTCTAGTTTGTAGGAATGAAGAACACTGATTTCCAAAGCTTGTGTATTCTATCTGGTTCTGTCTGTGGCCTGATGAAGAATCACGAGCAACTTTCTTTTTCGTCCTCTATCTCAGCTTTCCTATCATCAGAACAGGGTTAAAAATACTCTTCTGTTTTTTATGGTTCTCTGCAACATCCTGATAGATGCAGTTTCTTAAAGACTAGTTAGCGTTACTCTCCAGTATCCCAGCTTCCTGACAAAGCACACTTCCAGTAAAATGTAGTCTCCATCTTTTGGAAAGGTGGTAAAGTAACTGGGAATAATCTCCAGAACTTCTTTAGGACTCTATATTATATTAACTGTGAAAGAAACACATTTGTTTCACATCAGACTGTGCCTCCATATGTTCCAGTGGTCACAGCACCAAGCTTGCCAGAATTCAAGGAGCATTTGGGCAGTCCTTTCAGGTGCATGGTGGGATTCTTGGACTGGTGTATGCAGGGCCAGGAGTTGGACTTGATGATCCTTGTGGGTCCCAGGATATTCTATGATTCTATTCTATGTCAGCCTTACTAAGAAGCATGTCATGTGCCACAGCTTGCCCTGTAGCCAGCAATGTTCATGCTCCGTTTTAGAACACACTTTGATCAGATATGTACCAACACATCAGGGCAGCACAACAGTTAAGCTGCATGTTTAATTCCCTTGATTCCTATTTTTCATCAGTCTTTAAATAACTTTCTCCATTCTCCCTTTTCTCCTCCACAGCAGCTTTCACAGGTGCACATGCCTATTGTTCTTTGAAGGAAAATATCATTATGTGAGTCAGTTTTAAATCTCTGAGGAGTTAGAATGATTGATATTTAATTTTCCTATGTTCTTAAGCTGCATTCAACATATCAAGTGTTAATGAGCAAATATAATTGTTTGAAGTGAAGAAGTGGCAAATTTAATCAGTTTGTAATAGAGTACCAATCTGCTTTTAACAGAGCTGGGAGTTGCCTAATCACCTGTTTATTGAAGTGTTACTGTCTTCCATACTAACCAGAGTCTGACATACAGACTGGTAGCTTTCCACCTTGGCATTCATAGTATCCTGCTGCTACTTTGAATTAGGGGTGGAAACGTTTTTTAAAATAATTTTTTAATGGAGGCTTTCTCAACTAAAAAACAAAAAATATTTTACTTCAGCTTTTAAGAGTAATACATTCAGAGTGTGCAATTTCAATTACTAAATTAATATCAATTTTCCTTTATGTGATAAGGATAATGTGAGTGGTAGACTGAATTTACAGCTAATAAAGACTTTTAGTGATCTGCTGTAATTGACATCAACAGATGGGATCCGCACCTGAGTCACCATGATTAAAAAGAATCCCTTGTCAAAAGCCAGTATATTGGGTCATGCAGAACCAACCAGCTGGTGCAATTTAAAACTTGTTATTTTGCTTTATATATCCCTTGTTCCCATGGATATAATTCTTTTCATAGGAGAATATTGAGCTGTATGATCTGTTCAATTTACTGGCAGCTAAGGGTTATTTTTTTGCAGGAGTTAAGTAATCAATGAATTTTAACCTGGTCCTTCTGTAAGAGCATTAGGTTGAATATGTGTAGAGTGCTTATCCTCACACACAGTGCTGGATGTTCTGACTGCTGTATGATTTCTGATCTAGCATGTCTCATCTTGATTACTGAGCAGGAAAAAAATAATTTGGTTTGTATTTATTTATTCTGTGTCTCCTGAAGTTCAGGTAGTTTACTGAGCTATGTTGTAGCTTCTTTTAGTGAGTCTCTATCATGGATTTTGGATGTTTTCTCTTCCACAGCACCAGCAGCTGTAAATGATGAGTGACAAATGAATGTTAACACAGTTCTATAACATCACTCATGGCTATTTCCACCAGGGCTGGTTTTCAGGCAGGTCAGTCATGTGTGAAACAGCAGATAACTCACAGGCAGGCTGCATATCTTTATATATAAAGTATGTTATTTTGTGCATCTCAGACTTTTGAATACTCCCCACAGTTCAGATTGTCTCTGCTTGCTGCAGCAAGAGATATTTTGTAGAAATACTTCAGAGCATATCTTAATGACTGTAAAAAGTTACTCTTGAAAATAAAATTATTTTAGATACAATGGTGCAGTGTAGCCTTTCAACCTCTTTTTTTACTCTGTGTCCAGTTGTAAAGCAGATGCAAAATTGCTTTCTGATATGGTTATTATGGAGACAGACATCAATTCAAGTTTCAATCAGGAGTTTTTTTTAGGTATAAGTTAGAAACTTTTGAAAATAAATATTTAAAAGGAAAATGTTTACAGTCTTCACTACCAACAGCATAAACTTGCCTCTCTAATAACCCCTTTCATATTCCTTCTCTTTTCTGCAAAATACTTGTCTTTCTTCCATGCACAACTCTGTGCTGTGTGAACATTTTAATAAGGGTTTTCAGAAACAAAAACACGTTTTCTTTCAAACTGAAACTTCCCTTTTAGGCATCTGAAGCAGAAATAGTGCATTAAATAACAATATTCTTAACTTCCTTGGCATGTTTTTTTGTTTTTATGTCACAACTACAGCAGTGTGGAAGCTCCATACTTCTCTTTTCAAAGAAACTTTTGCTTCTATGGTTTTAGCCTCCAGATGAATATTACCATGTGGAATTACTTCAGGGAGAATTGAATAACAGCAAGGCAAAATAGTTGTCCACAGTTTCTCAGTTTCATAGATGCTGTTATTTTTTGCAGGATGTGGGACTGAAAACAGCCAGGCTGTTTTCCTAATATATATGCAAAGTGATCAAATTCTGTGTACCAGTGTTAATCTTGAAGATTCAGCTGTGTTTGATGCTGTTCTTTACTTTTTAATATTCAAAATATTAAAAAGATGATTGAAGCCATCTGTCTTCAGTCAGAGAGATGAGCCCATTCTAAGCCCTCCTTTAAAAAGGTGAGGCTTTATAGAACCAAGTTCACCTATTTTGCGATAGCAGTGACGGGTGACAAAGAAGTTACTTTTTGCCCCTGCCTAAACATGTACAGAAGTAATAGACCCTTTACATGTGAAAGTGACATCTACAGGTTATATTGTGAAGCCATAGGGTAAATTCACCTTCGCTCACTTGCTACCATCACCCACCAAAGACTTGTGATAACATTTATGTTTGAGTATCAGTTAAAAAACCAGTATTTTGCTGGTGTTGAGGACAAAAAGAAACAGTGTATACTAAAAACTAGTAGTCATCAAAGTCAATGCTTCTTACAAGTTACCACTTTATGGTAAATGAGAATACCAGAGTTTCTCTCTGCCTCTTCATTTTAATGGAAGGGTTCAATGATAAGTCTCAGAACATCTGTCTTTCACCATTTTCATGATTTCTGTATTTTTCTGTCTTTGTCGTAATCAGCTGTGTGGTAGTTTTGCTTGTGCAGGGAATGAGACACCCCATTCAGGTGGAAGGCTGTAAATGCAGAGCTAACATGGTTTTCTGATACAAAGTTGACTTAGGCGTCCTTGCAGTGTTTAATTTCCCTGGATCTTTGTATACAGATGTGCAAGTGAAACAGGAGCAGTCTTAGAAAACTGCTGATAGGTTCATTGCTAGGTGAAAGCTAGGTGAATTTTTCACATATATGGCTACATTTTGTATGTAATATATGCCCACCTTTCATATACCTTTGGAAATTCTCTGAAAGTACAAACAAGTTCTAGATATTATATAAATAAGTATTTATTTAGTATTTATTTGCCAGTATAAATTCCAAAATCCCATGCAGGCTGTTCTTCCCCTTGCCTGTCAATGTGGCTTGTGAACCAAGTTTGAGAAAATCATGATTTTTCTGTAGTCCATTGTCAAAGCCACAGAGGAAGAAAAAAAATTCTTCCTATCCTTTTCCCCACATAGACTGAGATGCAGTAAATCAGACAAAAAGGACTTCAGAGCATATATAGATCTCTGTCTCAAAGACAAGATCTTGGTTTGATTACTGTGTTATGAAAATCAGACTAGAAAAGTTACAACAGATCTCTGCATATCAGAATAAAGAAGTAAGAGAAATGAGAGTCTGCAGTAAATAATTAGAGGTAAATAAGGGAAAAGGAAATGTTTCTTGGTTGTAATGTAGAACATAGAAGATTGTGTGAAAAGTAATATACTTGTCCTCTTTAAAGATATGTAATTTAAAATATACTCTACAAATAGGGAAATTGTCATCTTTCTGAAACTCAAGAGCTGGGCACACCATCCTTGTGCACCAAACACTTTCAGAAAAGATTATAAAGATGACCATGTATTAGTGTTGCTCAGACTACTAATTGCCTTTATTATGCTGTAGAATCTATTTTTTGTTCAAGGAAGATGTATGCAGCATCAGCTGTACAATTTCACCTGCATGTCTGTAATTTAGAGGAAGGCAAACTATGAAAAGCTGATGTGTGATGAGGAGTTTTCCATCTTTGACAAAAAATCATTCATAAATTTGGCTTGATGGGGAGGGTACCTAGCACCCTTGAGAGAGACCTATTAACACACCTGTTAATCAGTGAAGCCTAGTGCCAAAGCAGAAAAGGTAGAGAAATGCAGTTTGTCAGAAAAATCACATATTGAAAGCATCTTTTTTTCCTGTGAAGTTTATTTACCAGATGGTCTTCTTCAGCAGTCTGGAGAAAGAAGGCTTTTGGTCTTCTCATCTGCTAGATAAAAAAAAAAAATGGAGTGTAGCAAATTTACAAAGCAGAATGTATTTTAGAAACAAATATATCAGGAAACAATACTGGGTTTTTTGGGGTTTTTGGCAGTTTTGGGTGGTTTGGGTTTTTTGGGGGGGTGGGTTTTTTTGTTTGTGTATTTTGGTTGGTTGTTTTGGTTTGTTTTTTGTTTCTGTCTTATGACCATATCCAAATCTTGGAAGTCTGTTATCTTTTCTTTCTTATATTGATATATGATTTTTTGATATCACCAAATGATTTTGGTGGCAACTGAAAACGCTACATTGATATGGCCACCAAATGCACATACCAGTCTGGGTGATTTTGAAGCACTGCCTTTGAAAACAAGAAGAGATACAGGTTTATTGGATTAATTTCTTTCCCTATCCATCTGTGTTCTTGAATGCAGTTGCATATTCAGATGAAGACTGTAGAGATTCCCGCTGCTGCTTCTAAATCTCATTCTGTTGTAAGCATGTTCATGTATTGTGTCTATACCAAGCACAAATACACTTGGCATGTTAGAATAGCATTCCTTGTTTACAGTGTGTATCAAATACTGCAGTCTCCCATAAAATATAATGAAAAACCAGAATTAAATCATTAAAATTCCCCTTTTCTACTTGAAAATAACCAGGTGGACCCCCAAAAATAACAACAAATAATAGTGCTGAGTTTTTAGTTACACAGATTTGATTTTAATCGTAATTATCTTGATATTGAAAAGAAAAATATCCAATAGACATTTATTTTTTATGACTTTTGTACATAGCTTGATCTGACTAATAATTGTTTGATACTGACTATCTATGTGAGGAAGAAATAAATGTATAAATGTTCTCTACCCTTAAATATAAAAATATACTGTGAGTGATATATCTCACTCACGAGATACTTATCAGGACAATAAACTATGACAGAAGTTTTTTCTAGCATTTTTACTTATGCTTTAATGTAGACTCAATCATCTTGTTTGTTCATCTAGGTAAAATGTTCATGTTAATGCACTTAAACTCCCAGTACAAGTTTAAAAAATACAGCATCTGAATATCCTACTCACATGCATGAGCAACATTCCTTCACAATAAGGTCCTTGGGGAAAAAGAAAAGAAACAAGTAGCTAAAATGAACTCATATTTTTGAGCTAGAGAATAGTGATGATTTTATTACAATCTGATGCTTATGATTGACTCAACATGGAAATAGAAAGTAGAAACGCAAAAGACTAATTAGGTTCTTTTGTCCATTCCCTAAGGAACCTTCTACTGAAGGGGATAAAATGATCTTAAACTTCTCATCCATCATCAGAATTGATTCTGCATTACAAGTTGATAAGAAGAACCCAGTCCAAGAAGTCAATTACTTAAGATTTTTGTTTTGGAAATGTTAGATGCAGCATGTTTTTTTACAAAAAAAAAAAAAAAAATCTGTATGTGTTTGTCTTTCCAAGCTCAGATGAGCTATTTAGAATGAGTGATTAATAGGTATTCATATTTCCATGATGCAAATCACACTTATTGAGAATGCACAAATTAGAAACAAAACATCTTTCTTAGTGGAAAACACTGATTCAGCAACTGAAGCTTTGTGTTGGAGTGCTTTCACAAAGACAGCTCAGGTTTGCACCATGGTCTCAAGCCTCCTGGAATAACCCTTCAGTCAGAGCTGTGACCTCAGGCAGAGGGCCAATACCTCTTGTTGCTGTTCCATCTGAATGTGCTCATACTTGTATCTCAGGTTCCCAGATGGGTCACCTGTCATTCTTCTAACATGCTTGACTGTAATAAAGCAATTAAAATATCTGTAGTACATAGAGAGAAAGAAGGTCCATGAGTGAGACCTACTTCTCTGTAGCCAGTACACTCTGGGAAAATACATCAAGGCCTCTAGTTACGATTACATTATTCAAAACTTTTCCTGTTTCATAGAAGAAACTGAAGCACGCTCTCTGCAAGCCACTGTCTAGCAGTGCTGTCTTAAAAGCCAAAAGGTAGATTCAAGGTTCTGGCATTATTCAGGTATCCCACATAGCCCTCTCTAGGGAATTCCTAACCCCCGAGAGTGCTACATGTAATTCAGAATTTGGAAGATACTGGATTTGCACAGTCTGAGAGAATGTTAATGAGAGGAACAGACCATTTAACATCTCTTCTGTGGGGCAAGCAAATTATATGAAAGAAAGGTTCTTCGGTTAGACTGGACAAACAACATTAAACTACAAACTACACTGTTCTGATGTTGTTTTATTTTAGTTTAGTTTCCTGCAGTTAAGATCAGAAAAAGCCACTTTCTTGAGTGGCATAAGGGTGCATACGTGGACAGTAGTACTATGTGCATCGCTTTTATTGCATTCAGCTTTGTCTCATCTCAGGCTAACTGTTTAAATCTGGACAATTTCTGTTGCTGCCAGTTCCTCTGTTACCAGTCTGCAGTACTTCTGTGGGTAGTCAAAAGGTGTTGTGGAAATGTGCTATTTATTCTTTGGGAAACCATATGACATTTTCATTTTATTTTGTTCAAATAGAACAAACTGAGCTAGTATTGGAAATCCAGCCATGGAGAAATGTCAATCAATAAGTGTGTAACACTTTATTATATTGAAACTTAGCTGGCAGCATCAGCTGTAGTGGTATAAAAATGTCTTAAATAGCACCTGTCAAGAGTGCAGAAATAAAGTGTGGTCACAGCCTTTGAAAAACATTCAGCAATGACTTGTTTCTGAAAATGGTGGAAATACTAACATGGAGCAGGAGCAGGTATTCAGGAATGGTAGAAGCTGTCATGTTGTGGTTGCTGTGCGTTTTACCAAGACTGTTCAGTTCATTCAAACCCTACCTTGCTTCTGTTGTCTTTCAAGGTGTGTTTGGCTTATGACTGTGGGAGGCATGAACATCTTTTGTGTATTCAAGGGCATTTCATATGTAATGCACTTCTGCTGCAGTGGAGCTCCAGTCCCAGACTGGGATTTCTAGACAGTACCATAATGCAGACAAAATAATTGAGATGGGCACTGTTCCAGCCCAGTTAGATCTGTATCAATAAAGAAAAGAAAATGCCATATGATATTCCAGAGCATAAATACCACATTCCTCCATCTGACTAGCCACAGAATCGTTTCAGAAAAGGATGAGAGGAAATGCCAGCAAGAGAAATGATCCAGCTCTAGCCAACAGTTGATGTGTATGTGAATATACATATGCTTAGAAAATAGGCATTTTCAAACTGATTATCTAGTTTTATGAAATGAGCAATTTTAAAGGAAAAAATCCCTGGAGTAATCAGTTTTATCATTGCTCAAAGGATAATATTTTAAAGTATCTCTATATTAAACTGGGAATTCAGAATGGAGGGTTTTTTTTATTTTAAATATCTGTGAAACACTTGCATTATTTCATGAAACAGTGGGACTCTGGCTCCCCACTACTGTACATTGTAAATAGCAATGTTTTTGTTTTCTTTTTATTTTTGGAAAGAGATGGAGAATTTACAAGTCAATCTTCTCCTATTCTTCTTCCTGTAAGAGGTCTAGTGCTGACTCCTTAAATATAGGAGTAGGTGGTATAGAAAGCCAGCCAAAGCACTGGTCAGTCTTGTGGGAGCTACACATAAAATTTCCACATGCTCCACAGTCACTTAGTAATCTAAGCCTTGTTGAAAGCTAATGAGACTTGAAAGCACTTTGAACATTTCATTTTGTGAAAGCCAATTTTCACATATAGCAGTGTGCAGGCAGCAGGGCTGGCTGACTGGCTAGCTCAAAGCAGGTAGGATTCAGTTTGTGCTTGAAAATCAGCAAATTACTATTCACTATGCTGTCCCTTGGCTGGTAATGAGAGAAAGCTGTGTTTTTTCCAGAGCAAAGGATAGAGTAGAAAGCCTCTACATTGCAAGTAGCTGCTCTGGGCAGGATTTGTCCCACTAAAGCATTTCAGCTTGCCACATAAGCAGCGTTTACTGGAAATGTCAAGCTAACAGGATTCAGTCAGATCTGTTTCTTATTGACAATCCATCTAAGTAAGTAAATAATGAAAAGCGCATTTTAAATTCATATCTCAGTTATTAACCCATTTGAGTATGGCTTAGCTTACTTACTGTGGAACAGTGTTGCTGCATACTGGTTTTTTGGAGGTAAGCATTAGAAGGTGGTATTGTTGCAAAAGGCCAAAAAAAGAAATGGCAGAATGGCTGCAACTCAGATATATCTGATATGCATGGTATGTTCTGGGTTAAAACTAGTGTTAGGAGAAAACAATCAATTTTATTTGCTTGTGAATTAAGTTCTAGCAGAATTTTTGCTTACAAAATTGTATCTTTTCTCAGCTATGAGGTCATTACTGCCTCTGCAAGCAGTTAGCTTCTCTCTGTGCAACCACTCAGTCTACTACAATGGCAGAATTGTTAAAATAAGGTTTAAGACTGGGGGAGAGAATTTTTCCATACCTCCCATGAGAGTAGCCGTAGCCTCAGGCATCCTTAGTGGTCTAACATACCTATAGGCAACCAGCCTCGTTGGTAAGCCATCCACAACTTTATTTATTTATATTTTTTCCAAGGCAAGAGACATTTGTAAGGAAAATTTTATCAGGAAATCCAGCATAGCTGTATAATTACAAAGTAGCCCTGTTGAGGATTATGTAATAATTAATACTTGTAAGGCTAAAGTTAGAAAGTGCTTTTCAAATGTCATCACACTCAACACTGGAATTAAATATGAATTCAAATTAAATAAAGGGATAAAAGCAAAAACATGGTTTTTTCAGCTCATTTACATGGGTTTTGTTTCTTTCATTGAGATTCTTTAGTGCATAAAATGTGTATGACAGCTAGAAACTAGCAATTAATAAATAACACCAAAGCATTAGTGGCCAGGTTTTGCCAGTACAAATGTCTATTGCTTTTTAGTGTGCTGTTACAGTGATAAACCTGGAGGAGACTTCAGTAAAAGTGAACAGGTGGATGGCACTTGTCTACCTTTTACCCTTAATGTTGTTTTATTTTCTGGAACAGATTTGGGAGGACTTTAGAAGATGGCCAGGTTATGTGACCTGATTGGCTTTCATCATTATTTTCTTCAGACCTAAAAAACACAAAATGATCTGTATGCATTTTAATAGCTAGTGGTGAGCAGTGGGCCCATATGGTGTAGTGTTACCTTGACTTCAGCTTTATCTCAGATATCAAAATTGTTCATACAATAGGAACAAACATACTGTGCCTATGAAAATGCTTTTGCATAAACCTTTAAGTGTATATGTTACAGTAGAAAACAAATGTCTAAACCTATTTTGAGAGAGAAAAGACTGTTGTAGTGGTTTATATTTGCCAATTTGAGTTTCCTGGCCAATGCACCAAATAATGTGGTGGGTTTTAGCACTGGCTAAAATCACCAGGGTGCTTACTCATTTCTTACTGTGAGATATGGATTAGGAGAAGGGCTTAAATCTTAAAAGGTATAAAGCAACTTTATTAACAGGACTACAAGAATAAGAAACATCAGAATAAAACCTCCAGAACACCTTTCCTCCCCCTACCCAACTGACCATGTAGTGACAAAACATGGGATGCTAAAGGAGTACCAGCTACACAATAGTCTTTCAGTTCTTGTAGGGAGAGGAGTTTTCTCTTGTCATGCCATGGAGACTTCTCCACAAGAAACAGTCTTCTCATGGCTTTTCATTTCCACGAATAGCAACTGCCCGGGCAAAAATGCTGCATTGTAACATTCCTCTCATTTTCACAGCCCTCCTAGAGGTGTGTCCATGGGCCATGAACTCATGGGAATTATTTTAAGGATGAGTTGTTCAGAGGCAAAGGTTTTCTTCATCTGTCTCTGTGATAATCTCTGGGAACAGAGGTTGTCTTCTTCTCTCCCTGGGGCAAAGGGTCTTCATCAGCTCTCATCTTTCTCTCTGTTCAAGCGTCTCATAGTAGTTCACAGCTACTCTAACATCTGCTTGGCTTCATCATTGGATGCCTCTGCTCAGATCTACAGTTTGAATACTTCATCCCCCCCATACTCTTTTTCATGAATTAAAGAAGATATTTCAGTATATCACTGTCCATCTCCATGGCCCTACCAAAATAATATTTCAGCCCATTCTGCATCTCCTCATCCTCCTTCCATCTGGGGCTTGACTCTGTCTTTACTGACCTTGGTGTTTTCATGTTGCCTTTCTACATGTCGTCACTCTGTCCTTTTCTCTCCCTGGGCAGAGGAACAAGGTCTGCAGGTCTCATCTGTGTAGCGAAAGGGTCAATATCTCACCCGGTGCCACGGCGGTCACGGTGTTGGATTTCAGGCCGCGCTGGGCCCCTCCCTCTGCCGGCAGCCGCTGGGAGGGGTGGGCAGTCCTGGCTCGGCCTGGAGCTGTCTGTGCAGGCCGGGGCAGGGGTGCTTTAGTGTCGGTGAGATGTCAGCAGCCATGGCCCAGCCCAGCCTGGGACTGGGGTCCCACAGCCTCCATCCCCTGCCCGGGAGCCGCTGGGGTTCGGCCCGGCCTCCCCCAGACCGCACAGGCCATGGGGGAGAAGGGCCGGCCTCACCAGAGCTCTGCTACCTTTCGAGGCCAGAATCAAAGAGAAAGAGCTCCCGGGGTTGTGATTTTTGAAATGTGGAATTCACAGACACAGATCTAATTTCTTAATGGTGCAAAATGTTGTCGGTTCTCAGAACTGGCCAGCTATTGGCCTGTATCAGGCACAGCTGCTTCTCTTAAAGAAATCGCTTCCGTGGGATTTTTTTTTTTTTTTACTCCTTTCCCAAATGCCAATCAATGTGAAACCACCACAACTATATAATCTTTGCCTGGGTTTTTTTATAGCAGAGTTTTGTTCTGGACTTCATGGAGGCATTAAATCCCTAAGAGCTCCTGGAAGCATGAGTGAAAGTTCAAAACATGCTACCATAACTATTCAACTATGGTGAAGACTGCTCCTGACAAATTAGATTATCAGCAGCTGAGCAGATCTTCAAAGTGTCTTCCATTCCGAAACCAGCTCATTTGGGAAGGTGAAGATGATTCAGCAACAGCTGTACTGCTGTGTGGCCATGGAATTATAAAAAACACTGAACCAGCAGTTTATCTTACAGGTTGGCTAAGTCAGCACAGCTGGGATCTGTACCTTTTCTTTATAGTAAGCTGACTATTTTAGATAGAAAGATGAAGACAGGTTACTTTCTAAAGAAGGAGAATTCAATCTTAAGACTCCTTAGCCTACATGTGGTCACCTAAGGGGGTCCAGATTTGCAGAGCTGCTGACCAGTGATGATCTTCCCATAAGGTAATTGGGAGACTAACAGAACTGAACAGTCATGAAAACTTGGTCACATAATGATGCACCTGCAAATTCCTATTGGGAAAATCTTGGGCACATTGCCTTATTCAGTAGGGAAAAAATGTATTCCGGTTATGGGAGATGTGCCCTTGCCTTCAATCAGAGACATTTAGAGTGTAAAGTTACAACTTGCTGCAGTTTGTTACATACCTTTTTCTGCAGGGGAATTTACCTCCAAATTCTAGCATGGTTAAAAGAGAAAATAAGATATTCTTATAGATTATCAGATCTCTGGACTGGCAGTGCAAATTTGAAATTTTGCTTCCTCCTGTAAAAAAAAAATTCCTACTAATGGCTACATCCATCCCGGAAGGTTTATTAGGAGCGAGTTATTTAACTCTTTTTCTCTTTTCAAGAACTTTTTAATCTACTTCCTTGTAGTCTCCTCTCCCAGTATTTTATTCCCCTCTGGTTTTATGCTTTTGACTGTATTTTAGACAATTTCTGCTACATAATGGGTTTGGGAGTTTTTGACACTGTAGTTGCAAAGGGAATCATTGTTTTTGGACTTTCGTTGTTATTGTTGTTGCTGTGCTGACATGTCTCTTAATGAGCCAACACTCACTGTATCTCAAGTTCATTTGGAAGAGAAGATACATAGTAAAAGAATGAATGCTAAAATGCAGCTCCCTCTAAGTAGGCATATTTAGCTAAGTGTCTTTCAGTAGTCAAGCTGTAGGCAGCCACAGCAGCAAGCAGCAGGTTTTGCTTCAGTAAAAAGTGAAGGCAGTTATCATTGCTACCAGAAACCGCAGTAACCAGTAGGTGAAGGGACCATTTTATAATCACCTCCTCATGCAGTGTGGTTGAGTCTACTCACTGTAAGGGGTATTTCTGTTCTCTTTTCAAGATGGAATTTAACTGCTGCAGGTGTAGGTCTTGCATCATGTCAGTCCCCTGCCTCTATCAGCCCATATTTATGACTCCTACTGCCCGTGCGCTGTCCCTGGGGAGCCTTTGGAGCTTAAGGGTTTCTGTTCATTTTCTGCACATTTCTAGCTTTAATATCTATCACTGAACTTGGTCTCAGGTGGACCAAATGTTAGTTTGTGGATTTGACATTCTATGCTAGAAAAATATTTTAGAAGCTATTTGTTCCTTGTCTAAGCGGCTCGCTTTTCTAGAAATTGAAAAATTACCCATAGATTTAAAAGTCCTGTGTGAGTAGGTGCTATGTATGCTTCAGGATTCAGGCTGCACTTGTTTCTTCATGTGCTCGCTTTATTCCCTACATCTGAACACTTTTTCCTATATTCTGGGCTAGTTCATCACATTCAAATTGATCACATACCCCAATAGCAATACCAGTTGTTAGAAGTGGGTCTCTCAATAGGAAGCAGAAGTAGAGGCGCTAGAAAACTCTGGTTACAAAAGCAGCTTTAAAGAGTCTAAACCATTCATAAAAGCTGTGTGATTTTCCATTTCCTAATATGTTTTTGTTCCCAGAGCAGCAACTAACTACTGCTGGTAATAGAACCAATGGTTGTAATACATACAACCAATCGTTTCTGTTGAGATTTTTCAATAATGCATTTAATTAGCTAGGGGTTTGGAGGGTTGATTTCTTTTTCTTATTTTCCTTTGCTTTTCATCTTCTGGTTGCAGTATGTTGCTGATCTCTTTTTTTTTCACAGCAGAGATCTTTGATACCAAGTACTGTATTGTGGAGCTAATGGGGTGTGCCACAGACTTTATGTTGGGTAGCACAGTACCTTCTGTTCAGACCTTCTTCTCCTGCAAGGGGGCAGCTGCTGAGAATAACCTTTCTGCCTATTGTGCACACATCTGTTAAGCTGGTGCTTAGAACAATTACAGGCTCTTTCTCCCCCCACCATGAGTCTCTGGAATCAAATTGTTCAGTTCTTCAGGACAATCAATCCCACACCCCTACTTAGCCTCTAAAGCGTTTCTCACTGGAGACAAGTAATAATTTATTTATATGTCAGAAAATATTTTTTTAAATGTCAAAAAGAAAAGAAAAATGGGATATATAAGAACTACTTTCTGAGACTTTAAGGTAGGTCAAAACCTACCTCAGGGGTGGTTTTTTTTTCTTCCCAGTGTCCTGATTGTCAAAAAAGTTTGGAGGCTACACGTAAGAATTGGACCTGAAAAGCAAGAAAACATGTCAGAAGATAAAAGGACAGAAGGAAATCCTGTGTGCTTGCACTTTTAATTATGATTGTCTTATTTGTATAGTGAGATTGACAAGAGCATACTCTGCACTGCAGAATAGGACATTTCTTCTAGAAGTACACTTGGAATCAAGCTTGAAAGACTTGTCATAGCTCAGCTCTTTCTCTGGCCTGCAAAAAACCAATACTTTCCCTGAAGATTTATTTTATTGTAATTTATTGTCTTTATTTTCTTTATGGAGAATGACAAATTCAAAATCTACAGAAATAAATAAGAGTTTAGAATCTTTTCTCGGTTGTAATTTGTGATTTCTGGATTTAAAATGTAGAAATCTTTAAATCACAACACAAATTATGCAGTCTGTGGGGAAAAAAGAAATCAGGATTAAATTGTTGCAGGTTATCCCAGAGCTGTCAAAAAGAAATGACTGTTACAATGTAGGGCCCAACTGTCTTGTATCTCAAGTGAATCTGTGGCAAAGGAAACTGAATTAATACATAAAGAGACTTGCTACATACCCCCACAATTTCTCAAAGATTCTGGCTTCTTGCAAGGGTATGAACCATGTGTAGACAGAAGATCTTTTCTTACCTTTCATGCAGCATTACCAAAAATATACTCAGATTAAATTTATTGGAACACCACAAAGACCTATGAATACAGAATGCAGGGGGTGCATCTAGATATTCTTCCATTAAACCAGGATTCTTGAAGCAATAGTGGTGTTATTTTTTGTCCTTGATCAGAAGTAATGGTAATAATGTGTATGAACTTGCAGACTTTTTCCAGGACACTACTCTGTGGAAAACCACCTGTCCTTAATCCTACTTTTAGCTATGCTTCTTGAAAGACAAGAGCAATAGTAATTCAGATAAATATTTGTTTCAGATTTGAGAGGAAGGAAGAAGCTATACAGAGATAGTATTTTCCTACAATGAGTGGAATACTCTGATTCCTTATATTGGTAGGGGAGGCTGACACAAAACCTTTCCAGTGCTGTCGTGACTTTAATTGCCAAAGAAAGCTACATTGAATCCTAGAATATTAAAACACAAACAAGCTAAACTTTCAATATAATATATACTAATTGTATTACTGTGACATTCAAAATTGCACTTGGACCATGACTGTATTACATATCCAGGACAGTTAGGTAGAAGTAAAATACTTGCTGTAAATTTCCATGTTATGGAGAGAGATTAAACTCTTGTTGTAACTCTGAATGAAATCTCACAAAAGTATCACCTGTGCTGTGCTGTTAATTAAAAGAAAGGGAAGGTGTTCGGTTTCACAGCCATAACATCAGCTTGAATTTAGTAATTTCAGAAACTGTTGTTTTAGATTCTGCTGTTAATTCTACCCTTAAGACCTTCTGACATTTTTCATGTTCTAACAGTCATAGCTTCCTGTTGTTTTAAGTGGCTTTTTCTCCTGTTACATGAACAATGAAAGCAATTCAAGGAAACCTGTAAGGAAATGAAAACTATAAGGAGACCTGTGAAACTCATAATATATGCATTATTTTTAAAGACAGATAAAATGAGGGGGAGAATACGTAGCTTCTTTAAATGATCTGTGCAAATTATGGGCGAAAAAATTATAATTTGGAATTGCTGTAAATAAATACAATCTTTTAAAAATTCAAAAGTTTTAGTCTGTTACCTTTTTCTTATATATCAGATCTAAGTTACGTCATAACTGTGATGTTATTTGCCTAGTGAGTTGGTTTTGGCTTGCCTATAATATTATAGAGTCATGAAGTCACAGAATGGTTTGGAATGGAAGGGATCTTTAAATACCATCTGGTCCAAGCCTTCTGCCAGGAAAATACAGTAATAATATATTACTACATTTTCCACTAAATACTTGATTTCAGTGTGAAGATTTTATTTTCAAAGGGAGCTCAAAGTACACAACATGGGTGCCAAACTGTCAATGTATTTTTTGGTAATGCTTGAAGAGTGTTGGCTTCTTTACTAGAGGAACATTAGGCCAATACATTATCCATTTGTTCTCCATTTAGCTGATTTAAGTCATTCCTCTAAATAAGCCCCTAATTGTTTACTGCAATGTGACAGTTCAGTAATGGATTCAGTATGGATGTTAAGCTTATAGTTTATATTGTTTACTCTTATTGGCTCAGTGATTTTAAAGCACTGGTTTAAAATTGGGGTGGCACATCAAGCATCATGGCTAAGGCGTGTAGGCGACAGACAGGGCCAGGTACATGCAAAGAGATATGTTTCTTCTCAACATTTTACATTTCTGTAGCATTTCTTGTGAGCTGGTACCCAGCTTCAGCACGATGCTGGAGGAAGCCCTATATGTTCATGAACAGAAGCACTCAGGTTGGGGAAGGCACTGCAGAAGACCTGCTGCCGTGGCGCATCACATTTCTTCGCAGAAATTTTTGCAAATTACTGTTTTGCAAAGTGATGCACTGCAGCAAAAAAACTATAACTTCTGTCTCACTTCAGGAACTACAATTTAGGAGCTGGGCTAATTTGATGGATAGTGTATACTAAGCAAAATATTAGAAACCAGGAAAGGCCACATAGTCCAGTGAGGCTCATTTCATTCCAAATACACCTTCTCTAGGTTATCATCCAATTGCTAAAAGACAGAGTGATGTTATCCATTTTTTATAATTCCACTTCTTGGTATTATGGAGATAAATACCTAAGTGCTGGAGAGCAAACTTTCTTTCAGAACACTATTTCAGGAGAAAAATACTTAAATGCAGATAGGTAGGATGACAGAAAATAAATTGACCGACCCTAAATTAAAAATATGATGATAGTGATATGAATATATGTGTACAGTCACAAGTTCCCCAGAGACAAGCTTCCAATCATGAGACTTTCAGATAGTAACCTTTTATTTGATTTATTGTTTCAGGACCAATGCAGGAGACAATATATGACTTCTGGAGAATGGTATGGCATGAAAACACAGCCAGCATAATCATGGTTACTAATCTCGTAGAAGTGGGAAGGGTAAGTGGTTTTTGTACTTAAAAAGATGAAAGACGTCCAAGGTGTTTGCTTTTTGAAATTAAATAACAGACCAACAAGGTTTTTCCATACCGAATATAGCACATAAAATATGTATGACTGCCTGTGCTGAGAGGTTCATTATCAATTATTTTTAAACATGCCTTGGATGCTTGGCTTTGATAACATTAGCACAATGAAAAAGTAACTGATAAAGCTGCATTCTGTACAGCTGAGTCTGCAAATACTGACAAGGAGGGGGAGGTGTCATATGTTTGTACATATCTCAGATATACCATTTCTCTTAAGAAAAATCAGTAAATTTGTTGTGGGACAAGGTATGGAATAATCTCTTTTTTTTTAAGGACAGCTAAGGGGGAGTCATTCTGAAACTAATGTCTGAGAAAAGTAGTTAAACTGTGAAATTGCTTCTTGATATTTTCATCTAAATTGGTCCAGCTTGTTTGGGATTTCCTTCCTGAAAGCCTTCTGGATTAAAACAGAAAAAATTAGTTTTACACATTTGGGCACTGTTCGTTGATCATGTTCAGGAGCTGGATAGTAAAGGAAATCTTGAGTTACCTGGTTGATGCAGTGTACTTCCCTTCTTTGCTTAGTAACTTCTAAAACAGGCCTCCCACCTTAGTCTTTATGTCTAATTTTGTTTTCAACAAGTATTGAATGGAACCTTTTTCTTTGTTTCACACAACTGTCAATGAGTGAGTCTTTTCATTTACTGCTTTGTCTGTGCACTGCTGTCTTAGTTCTCATCTGGGATGTTTTTTTCAAGAAAATTTGCATGGGAATGTGGCATATAGCTTTCATTTGATATGAAAAAAAAATCCCACTGCTTTTATGGGAGCTACTGCAATTATTCTAAATCGAAGTGTTGAAATAAGAACCCAAGTGCACACATCTTGGTTTGAGCAGCACGGTTTTAAGAGATGTTTTTAATTTCACTCTGGTGCAGTGTCTGATACTCCCTCTGCCCTGTGGCATTTGCATTAGGAGAGAGCACTGTTTATGTGGTGTGAGTTAAAGTCCTTTTGAGCAAGTCCAGTTTTACAATCTCAGTTGATTCTTCCATATGTCCTTTGTGCACTGATAATATAAATCCTAACATTTAGATATCTGTGTGCTCAAGCCTGCTAACAGATCAGGTGCCAGTATTATTTTTAGATGTGAAAAAGATGGGGATTGTGACTGCAATTAACACCTGCTGCAGGAACACATGTACGACTAATTGCAGAGACAAAGAGGGATCATGGAGGCCGCTTTAAAAATGCAGTCCCTTGAGTGAGGAAGAAGGTAGAAATACCTGGATGGTCACGTATTGATTCAAAACGGATGGATTTGTAAGAATAGAAAGCTCTCCAGCAAACCTCTTTGTTAAAGCTTTATACACATTCATAAGTGCCCAAGCAAACAACTTAAAAGGGATGTTTTCAGGGTGTGAATAAACAAGCCTGAGAGCAAAAGCAGCATTCTGCATGGAACCACATACTGATTTCCCAAAGTCAGTATTTGGAGGCACCAATTAGAGTGAACTGTCAGATGTCAGCAAGGGAGGCACCAGTCTTGATGCCAGTGCTGGCAGCCTCTGCTCACAGCATTTAGGTGCACAGCACATTCCCACAGCAATAAGGAATGGTTTGTGCCACTTTGGAGATTTCTTCAGGGTGCAGGAATCCTAGTGGGATACAGATCTGCAGCTTTGTTGTTTCTGTCAGTGGTAGAAATGACTTTGTTCTCACTTTCTCTGGAGGCCAGCATAGGTGAGATCAGACAGCAGAAATTGAAATGAGCTTTTAATGGAAATAAAATTGTATGAGCCACAGAACAATGCACTCACTCCTCCATTGGTGTTTTTCTGCCACTCCCAGAGCTGGAATCATCAGCAACAAGAAGGCAAATTACAAATACACCATCTGTCCCGCATCCCCTAACACAAGCTCTGTGCCACCTTGAGTAGTAATGATTTTAATGGACTTCTGGTAGCATTCCTGTAGGGCAAACTTTATAACCTTCCCAAACTTGAAGTTTTCTATTTTGCTACCACTGGTATAAGATTTATAGGGGTTTTTTATTTTTACTTTTTAACTGTGTTTTAACTGTGTTGACCCATTGTAAGCCAAGGAGGAAAATTCTTTTGCATTTTCAGTAAACAAATTTTCAAAATTTATCATTTTGCCACACGGTGTATGGCCTTCATGAATTAATCATTGAGGGGGTGTATGTGTATTTGTTTACTGGGACAGGCTGGATAGTCATTAAATCGGTGCTAGGAACTTGCTTCTTGCCCTGGAGCATTTTGCATCAGGACTGTTTTAATTGCTGCTGGAGGAATCACCATGAGGCTGTCCCTAATGCAGGCACCTGCTGCAAATGACTCAGTCCCTGCATTACCCTCCAGCAGGGTCCGGGTACATCTGCCAATATCTGTCATTATCTGAGGCACACTTGTCAGAACCACACATCCCTTTAAGCTCTTGTGTGTTCCAGCGAGGGACCCTTGTCAGTGTTTCTGGCACCTGCAGACTGCTGTGCACCTGGTATTTAAATGGCACCAAAATGTGTTTTGATTGTTTTCTCTCTTTAATGAACCCACCTGAGGGACATTTAGCTCTTTATCTAGTAGCCTGTTACCCAGTCACTCACATTTACACTGCTTGTGTGGAAATTCAGAACTAGCTTGTGCTGTTACACTAATCCATCTGCCAGAAATCTTATCACAAAATCTGCAGGGCTCCCTAAGGAGACTTTTGTACTGATAATTTAAGCTAATGATTTCTAAACATATTTAGTCAGTTTTATGAAGGCCTCATTAGAATGTGACTGTTTATTAAAAATCTAAATGAGGTCTCACAGTCATTTAGAAAAAGCATTGCTGAGTTGAATGAATACTTCTTTGATAAAGGATGATGAAGTGGCACTTAGTTAAGTTTGGCCTAGGTTGACATAACAAGTTTTACAAAAAAACACCCTGAACAAATAAGCAGCCCTTGGAGCAACCTTGAAAAAAGGTCTTTGTCTTCTTCATGCTGGGATCAACAGCTTTTCCCTCACAATGAAGTTCACAAAAAGAAAATGGCAAGTAATTAATGGTAATGATCCAGAATCAGAATTTTCCAAGCTACACACTAATGGATAAAGAGCATAAACGAGAATCAAGAGTCATATAATTACATCAGTGTGACAACAACCAGTTTCAAAGTAAAGTATTCTGGATTATATTAATGCAAGAAGCCTCCATGCCCATGTCTGTAAGTGGCAGAGCAACTGAAGATAGTAGTGTCATTTCAGGGAGCATCTTTACCTGAGAGATTTAGCATAATCTGGTGGATTATTCTGTAAGAAACAAACATTTTTATCCAGCAGTGTGGTGATGTTATGAGCACATGGTGTGATCATAAATTGGACACAGAAGAACATCTTGCTTACTCCGAGAGATCACTCTGGAGGGCAAACTCCAAAAGACCCAGGAAAGCAATGGGAATGGGACCAAGGTGTTTACGTACCAGCCAAAGTCTCAGGTTGCTCTTGATTTGTTTCAGTGTTTGCACACATTGAAACATTTCTGTCTTCCTTGAAGAAGCATGATGGGAAGATTCAGAATATATTCAATTGTGCCATCTAGCTGTCACCTCCACCTTTGCTCTTGTTGGGTTGGTACTGGTACTTAGTTGGCAGAATCAAACTTGGCATGTCACATTATTTGCCATTTATAAGTAGTCACTTTCTCTCCCACTTGCTTTAGGCAGAAAAAATTTAGTAATAACTGATTAATAAATGCTGAAATGCACTGGCAAAATTCAGTGGAGGTGGTTATAAATAAATGCACTGCAAGGACTTACGATTGTCTATTTTGCTTTTAATGTAACAAAGTATTCATAAACAAAATCACTATAAATAATTATAAAAAATAAAACCTCACCCCAGGAGCATAGTAATTACAGTAATTTGGGTTTCTCAATTATTATTCGGAATTAGAAAACAGCCAGTGCTAATAGTGTTAATAAGCACACAAAAGACCCTTTTTGTGAAGGGAAACAAGGTTGACTACAACAGAATGGATGTGACACAGAGGGGAATGAAGGGCAGCCTCAAACTGGTAAATAGCCCCTATGCCTGCACCCACACTTTTGTGCTACCCAAACTGCCTCTCCCTGCCATCTTATCCCCCAGGAGTCACTGGGTACTTTCCTGATAGTCATTTCACACTCTTCCTAGGTGTCATTTCCCTCCCAGGAGACAGAAGGGCTGTATTTGCATAGGGGAAAAGGAGGAATACAGTGGGGGTTTAAGTTTTCCTTGGCTTGTTTTCCTGGACCTGTGTTTGACGTGTTATGTATGTGGCACTTCTCTGCAAAAATGGGAACAATTCTGACTTTTTATGCTTAAAAGAGTATTGCATTCCGCATGACAGCAAGGACATCCGTACCATAGTCTTCTGACAGAGAATATCTCCTTGATACTGACTTGCTATAACAAGCATTGCTTGTGGTAAGATAAATGGCATCAGAAAAGGGTTGTTCTTCCTAGAAAGCACAGCCCTAAGCAGTCATATGTTCATGTCTTTGGGTTTGCAGGATTCAGTGGTCAGCATTCAACAGACATTTCTTAAACAGATTCAAATACGTTTCCTTAACAAATAAAACCTAAAAGTCTTTATGATGAACCAGATCTTCTTCAGATCTACTTGATAATTTGTGTTATTGACAGAGATTAGACATCCAAGAAAAACTGCTAAATAAAACCCTGTCCAAAGACTTCTTACTGGAAACAGATTAAAAGAAGAAAACAAAATCTTCATGGGAAAAAAGCAACACAAAACTGTGTGAAACTTCCAATAGAGTTACCACCTACACTTAGAATGAAAATGGAATTTTTCACAAAGCTATTACAAAGTTTGTACTTACATATTTTACAAGTTTTGAGAATCTTCCATGCAGAAGATCCTTCTAATAAACAAAGGTAAATTGTATTTAAGATTCAGATCACCCAATACTGTGATCTTGCAGAGGTGAAACAGTGACTCTTCAGCATGTCTCACAAACAGCACGTTTGTGTTTAGTATAAATGGAAGAACACTCTGTCTAATTGAAACTGCCTCTAAATGTAATAAGCCAAATTACCTACACTGGAATTAATTCAGGATACTGGTGTTAATGCTCCTTAGGAGGTGTGCCAAAGAGTTTGTATGCATACTGGTGACTAAGGTTTCATTTTAACTTTTCTACTGAAAGAAACCACAAGAGGGGAAAGGTTGTTACATGAATCCATTTGCTTCCTCAGGACAATTCTAGTCCCAGCTTCTTAAATATATAAACAGTGTTCTTCTTCAGCTACTGAATTTTTTTTTTCCTAATCTTGTTTACCCCCCAAAAAGGGGACTTGTGCTTGTGATACATAAGCACAAGGTATTATATTCTGTTGTTATCCATTTGGTTTCACTGTAATTCCAGTATCTCCTATTGGATAGAGGACAGTTTATGCTTTTCATATTCATACAATATCTATGAGAAAAACAGAAAATTAATCAAAATTTAAAACTATTGTTAATCTTTCAAGTCAGTGAACCCTTCTAGTCATCAAAACAGATTTCATATTTCTAGATTTTTAACCAGTAGTAACAAGTTTACAGTACTGCATTATATATAGTAGGGGAGGAGCCCTTGTTGTTCTTCAGGAAGGAGAAGGAACAACTCTTTGCAATTTTTTAAAGAAGATGTGCCCAGGTTAACAATGTTAGAATCATGAAACAGAGCATCAAGCTAGAGGTATTCAGTCACTCAGAGCAGACATGGGTTCAGCTCTTAGTGTTTTGTTGTATTCTCATCTCCAGTAAAAGCTATGTTTCAAAGAATGTTAATCAACACAGATTAATATCTTAATGCCTGCTAATCCAATTGAGATAATTCACTTTGAGAAATGAACAAAAGACATTTTAGGATACACAAATGCACTGACCCCTTTGTTGGACTAACTCAAGTGCCACCAAGGTGTAGGATGCAACTTTAGGTGCAATTTGCCAAGAGAGATGGCTTCAGGTTCTTACTTGAAATGTCACAGCTAGAAAAATGGCTTCGTAACTGCAAGTCTCCTTACCCCAGCAGACTCTTGAAATTATCTCTTAATGTCTCTGTGAAGGGAGAAGTATCCTGAAGGCACTGACAGTTTTACTTTACCTGGTAGAGTAACATGTCTAAGCTAACATCAGATGACCAGGTTTTAGAGCCAGAAGGCAATCCACTGAGTAGGTGGTGCTCTGGACCCAACTAATGGCATGATTTTTCTCTTGGAATGGAAGCATGGTTCAGAGCACAGGCTGTGCTGCTCAATGCAGGCACATCAGGTCCTCAGAGCACAGGATCTGAGAAGCAGTGCCATGATTTCACAGTTGTGTCAGGAATTAAGACAGGATTTGAGGACCTCCAGCTAACCATCCTTCATCTTGGCATGGGACCAGCCTTCTCGTGTGTTGTGCTCAGCCTTTCTTCTTCTAGGACTGTACTGAGGTGCACAAAATTGCCTAAACATAAGCAATGAAACAAAGGCAATCCATATTCCTCTGCTGGTATTAACAATGGAGGCAGGAATACTGGAACAGCTTTACCTCAGGTTGCTTTACCCTAAAGCAACTCTTATAGACCAAATATTTATGGTCAAAGGAAGGCCACACCAAGGGTTTGGCCTGTCATCTTAATTTCTTCTAACCCACTCTGCCAGGTTGATGGCATGCTAACAGAATGCCTGAATCTTAAGAGCAAAGGGATCACACTCATTTTGTCAGGTGGAAAGCATTTGTTTATGGCTGTTGCTGGACATGTCCAGAAAGCCAGCACTTCTGGGCAGAAGCTGGATGAGGATGCACCCACCAGGCAACTTAGGGCTGCAGTACTGGGACAGCTTAGGGCAGAAGAAGGTGGAAATTAGACTGAGCTAGCTAAAATTCGTGGAGACATCTCTGCCCACCCTGGCAGCTGTGAACAACATATAGACTTGTGGCTGACTTCACAGAGACCCATTCATCTGATGGTGCCAAAGAGTATCTCAAATATTGTATTTCTCAATAGTCTTCCACACCTCTTTTAGAAAACTGTAGAATGAGGTATAAAACTAATAACAGACTTGCTCAAAAGCAAACAAAAGAAAATTTAAAAAAGGAAGACTGAGTTTAATCTCCTGTCAAAAGTTGTTTTATAACATATAAAATGTTCTTATATCGTAATACAATTTTGTTCGAAAAGTATTTAAATAAAAATACTTCTTTCAGTTCAAGTCAGCCAAATAAAAGTATCTGTTATCCAGGCTACATCTGTAAAATCTGTTTAAAAAATTACCAGTTAGCATGGTTGGCTGTTTCATTTTATAGCCAAGAGGTTTCACTACAAAATTTATGTCTGACTTATCGTTATTACTTAGTTCAAGATTAATTTAAAATTAGAATGTATAATACTGCTCTTCATTAATGACAATCCGTACAGGACATAGTCAGTTATATCACCCTTTTGCTAAGAATATTTCAGAATCAAAGGAAATTGGAAACTTTGAATAATCAAGTGTTATTTAAACTGTTCTGTATGGGCTGCAAAGTGTATTTCACAGCCAGCTCACATATTAAGTCTGTAATACTATTCCTATTCCAAAATTCTAGGTAAGTAAATTACTGTCCTGACTTTCCTACTGCCTTTAGCTACATGTGTCACATTGCCAAATGGTTAAATATACACCTTCGGAAGTCACAATTTGTGTTCATTAGCCATCCACAGCCTACATTATTTGTTGTATTTAGAACTAGCAAGAACGACTTTCCCCCTTCATTTTTAATTCTAAGTTTCACACGTTAGACTGTTTTACTGGGGGATGGAACTAGAGAGTGGAAGTAGATAATTCTCTTCTCCAAATTTCTAAAATTATTACTAAAATAAACATGTTTGAAACAATTGGACAGTGTACCTTGGGATGAATAGATTAAACCAGAGCATTTTCATTATGTCTCTGGCAATCATCCTTTTATCTCATCTTGTGATGAACATCTGTATTTTTTGGCATGTTGGTAGGATATAAATGTGGGGTGTATGTGAACAAACTCTCAATTATAATTCTGCTCAGATGAGATTTCAAAATTATGTTTTCTGCTTTGAGGATGATATTTACTGTTATGGTAGCAACTGTGTGGGAAAAAAAGATCTAGTGCATTTAATATTCAGTTCAGAAATCATGTATCAATTATTTAGTTAAACCTTCTGTTAGTAAGAATTTTTTGTAAAACACGTACCAAATGTTTATAAAATGGAAAAGAGATTCATCGAGTTATGGTAGCTAAAGCTGTGCTAAAAAAAAAAAAAAAGGAACATATGCTACCAGCAGTGTTTCTCATATTTAATGAGTAAAACCATATTCTATTTTGTTGCAATTGTCTTTTCTTGTACAAATAAAGGCCCTGATCCAATAAGCATTTATAAATGTGATTTTGATTTACACTAGTTAATCTACTTCTGTCTTTAAGACACCTTTGCATTTATTTGGGTGGTCCTAGAGGAGATGGGAGATGGATCTTTAAGCATTTACTTGACTTTTGGTTCACCAGGAGTCCATGGAGTTCTCAGTTCCAGAGCTTAGCACGTGCAGAGCATTGCAAAACAAGAGCCAAAAGTAGGAGAAAAGCTTGAATTAAAATAAAGTTGGGTTTGGGTCTTTTTTCCTCTGCTAGAGAGTGAATCATCAGTTGGTCTGTGGCTCTGACTGAATTCTGGCACTGTTCCTGTGGCTTTTACAGCCCCTATTCCACTTGGGAGAGTTTTCAGGAAATTGTGTTGTCATGGATCCTTCTGCTCAGCTCCAGTCTGCTCCGTGCCCAAAATACCCTGTGCAGCAGAGTAAGAAATCCCCAGCGGGCCCAAGCTGCATGAGGCACAAAAGGCTATAACTTCTGTACAACATCTCCCGGTGCTTCCCTAATTATTCCACTGTATCATCTTAAATAAGGTTTAAAAAAGAGTGGAATCAAATCCAGCAGTTGAAGCATAAAAACATGAGGACCATGCTCTTCTAAATTGGTCTTTCTGAATTGTCCCTAGTTCTTAGCCATAATCCAGACAGTCTGGACTTACCAAGTTAGAAACAGGCATGTTTTCCTTCAAGAAAAGAGCAATTTAATTCAGCCAAGGTTGCTTATCCCCCCCAACCCCCCCACCCGATTGTTTATTTTGCTAGACTAGAGCTGTTTCAAGGATAGCAGGCGCCCATCAGAAAGAAACTAGGCTAAAGTTAGCAACAAAGAGACGTGCTGATGAGCAGTGCTGTGCCAGGGATCACGGCTGCAGCTGCTCCCTTCCTACGTGCATCGGCCCTCTCCGTCAGGTTCAGGTTCCACCTATGGAACGGATATGTGAACAGGCAGGAAAAGGGAATCGGCTCCAGAGAAGGGGCTGTCAGTGTGTTGCTCCAGCCCAGAGGCAGTGTGAATTGTCTTACTCTTCATGAAGAGTCAAGAAGTCATCTTAGCCACAGGTGGGAAAACCCTATTTCAAAGAGTTTCTGGCAATGACTATAAAAGGGTCAGTTTGCTGGCCGAAGGGATTTGAACGATGTGAATTTTCTGGATTGTTTTAACAGCACAGAAAAAACAATGAGCATTTGATGTTTTTCACTTAGCTTCTATGAGAGGTTTTTTGGAAATACATCTGAACAAGATAAGGTCTGAATAAATATCAAGTAGATGCAACAATAGATAGCAGCAGGAACTATTAAACCGCTTGCAGCAATGTTTAATGCTTTTGAAATGCTTGTTCATTGCTTACAGCAGATAGATACATTTTAGAGAGGAATACACATTTTTCAGAGATCCTGTTGTTAGAGATCTTGGAAATGGCCCTCAACTTGGTCCCTTGTTGGTAGAATCCTTCTTCTCCTCTCTGGCACCCTGTCAGCTCTCTGGCTCTTGAGCATGGTGGGGGGAACAGTCTTGCTACCCTTGCCCTGTTACAGGAGTGCTGAGTACTGTCCAGGGTCCCAGCTCCCAAGCCTCTTGCCATGGAAGGGAACTCTGGTGTTGCCATTCATCCTGAAACCACCCTTAATACCAGATGAAATATGAAGACTATAAAGAACTTTTTAGCCAATACTAATGTGGTTACTAGGTCTGAAGACAAGTACAGAAAAATAAATAAAAACCTGCTTATAAAGCTACCTGAACTTTAGCTTTGCTTTAGGAGCTTTCCATCAGCTGTGTAAGCAGGAACAAGCTGTTAGGATGCTTGTATAATTTTGTGGCTGGGAGCCAGGGCTTCTGACCAGGCTACTGTTTTTCATTGAAGAGGATCCTGATGTGGGGCTGTGTTTTGCCAGCCCTTCAACTCAGTTCTATTCAGATTTATATTTCATCCTGCTAATGAGTCAGAAAAAGGGGCAGAACTACTGACCCTGCCTGGACAAACTTGCAATTTCATCAGCCGATGTCACTACTGTGATGTGGCAATACCTCCCATCTATCCAGAGAGTAAAGAAGGATTGTACACAATTATCAGCTACATTCTGAAAACAAATGCTTAAGAAAATGTATTTTTTTCTTCTTGACAAGACAGGGTTTGACTTTCTGCATAATCCTTTCTATACAGAACCTGGAGTTTGTATAAATAAACCATTTGAATCTTGCATTACAGTTTTCACTGTATGCTTATACACACATTCATCTGTTCTACCTTTTGCTCAGGATTAAACATGGTAGTAGTCTAAATATTTTTTGCATGAAAATAGGTTTGAGAAATATTCTTATCAGTTGTGAAGTTTAATTTTATTCTATCAGTTTTACATTGAATATTTAAAGTGCTCAAGTTTTTTACCCAACTCATTTAAGTGCATCTTTAGGTTCACTAGATTTACATGTATTAAAAGATCAATTTTAAATCTTCCCTTTGGTGGGAAAAAGAGAGAAACTGTTCCATGCAGCAGATGTAGAACAGATGCTACTCATAGCACATACTGCACTACTGATGACCAGATGCAGTGGTGATAGCATAGCTATTACTGTGATAAAGTAGAGTAAGAGAGAGGTGTAAGTAATGTGTTAGCTTCCCAGCCTACCTCTTTGTCCCCACTAATGGGAAGGAGGAGAAAATTCCTAAATCTGTTAGCTATCTACATCGTTATATACAGTCCTCAAACCATACTTTTTTTAAAAATGGCATTAATATATATTATATATCTATATTTATACCATCTATATATATAGATATAAAAATATATATTAAGTGAGATGAATGCTACCCATGTTTGGAGTTATCTAGTGAATTAGTAGTTAAGCTATGTACAGTTATGTAGAGTTAAAGCCTGGGCATAAACCTTAGCTCTTGACTCCAAGCATTGAGTTTTGCTATTTGGCCTCTCATCTGTTCCTTTGGAAAGCTAATCTGAGAAAACGGGTGCTTTTCTGAGAATCATACAATAAATACGTAACTAGAAGGTATACACAAGGATCATTGAAGTCCAGCTCCTGGCCCTGCACCCAGCACCGTGCTGAAGAATCACACTGTGTGCCTGAGAGCATTTTCCAAATGCTTCTTGAACTCTGTCAGGCTGGTGCTGTGACCACTTCCCTGGGGAGCCTGTTCCAGTGCCCAGCCACCTCTGGGGGAAAAACCTTTTCCTGATACCCAACCCAAACATCCCCTGACACAGATGCAGGTCGTTCCCTTGGTCCTGTCACTGGTCACCATGGAGAAGAGATCAGCGGCTGCCCCTCTTCTTCCCCTTGTGAGGAAGCTGTGGACTGCAATGAGGTCTCCTTCCTGTCTGCAAAACACTTTTATTTTAGAAGGTAGAAAGATATTTTTGAGACAAATCAACAAGTAGAGGTTGGGAGGAAAAAAATTCTGGTGGTATTTGTCCCTCTAGGTGCACTCTTCTTTGGAAAGCACAGAAAATTAACAGTTACCATAATTGAACTGTGCAGGGTATAAATATCCTTTGTACTCCAAACAAATGTGCCTTACTTCACTAAGCACAACACAAAGCTCATGTGCAACTCTGAAATCTGTCTTAAAAAGAGAAGAGGCAATGTCCCTCAAACATTAAGCATTTCCACATGGAGGAAATGTGACTGTTTTGTGCATGATTACACTTTAAATCAGAAATCATTGCACAGCATGCAAAATGGATTCTGTATGAACCTTCTAAAATAAATGAACCTTAATTTCTTTTGTATCTTTTAAAGGTCAAATGCTGCAAATACTGGCCAGATGACACAGAGATATATAAAGACATTAAAGTTACCCTAATAGAAACAGAGCTGCTGGCTGAATATGTGATTCGAACATTTGCTGTAGAAAAGGTAAGTTTCCAAATTCAGTTTTCTTAAATACAGTGGAATCTGCCAAAGTAACTTACATACAGATTCAACAAGGGAAAGTTAAATGTTTTGACTGACATCCTGGGTTTGTAGGTACTTTTGGGTAAACGACTACCGCCCTCTTATGGTAATCTGTGTTTTTGTTCTTCAAATGCAGCAACTGTTCTGTGCTTTTCATCACTGTTAGCCCCTGCCTGAGTTAGAAAAAGTGACGTTCCTTGCCTAGGAGAAATCGAAACCTCCCTTCCAGCAATCAATTGAAAAACAGATTTGTGCTGCTTTCCCATCTTACGTTCCCCACAATCATTTTCTGTCTGTACCAGAGGCTGCATGCAACATTATTCAGAAGCCTGTGGTGGAGAATACAGTTGTCTGTTGGGCTGGGGTGTGTCTGGTCTGCAGAGACAGAGTTATAACAAATTACTGTTCTTCTCAAGGCAATTTCCCTTTTCACGTCGAATCCGTCCTTACATGGAGAGTTCCAATCAGTGTGTCCTATTACCGTTTGTTAGAATAATGCCATGCATTTGTTTGATGCTTTGTAGCTTGTAGAACTTGCAGCTCCCCAGCTACAACATATAGAAAACATACAAATAATAAATTTGGTACAAATTCGGTAAAATAACACAAAAGGTACTTACTGCAAGTGAGAACAGGCAGAGTCGGTCAATGGTGAGGTGTACCATGCATTTTGTGCCATCTCAGCAGTTCCATTCAGAATTCATTAAAGGACAGAAATGTTTTAATTGTATGGATCAGGACCCATCTGAGTTGCAGAACACCAAACAATGGGCCTCCTTTTGTTAAGACTAGATATTCCCAATGGCACACTGAAGTAATGTTCCATCACCATGAGTAGATTTTCAACCAACTAGCTTAGAAAGCTTCTTTTGATTTAGTTGCAGTACCCATTATTTATTGGTTCTCTCTAATGATGAAATAATATTCATTTATGGGTTTGAAGAACAGAATATTTAGCATCAAAGAATCCTGCACCCAGGTACCTGAAATTTCCAGAAAGAATACCCCACAAGGGTCTCTGTACACACATCCAGAGTAACAAAGGAATTGGGGTTTCTTCGTGTTTTATTCTTCAATCTACTACTTAAATATGCATCAATATAGCAACCTGAGGGTAATGATAATACAATTACGTGGTTTGAATGAATTGAAATATTGTATCATGTTTACCACTATACACATTGTGTACTGAATTCAATCAAGCCTGTTGTTTCCTTGCATTTAGGTATTTTTAATAAACAGAGGAGAAATGCTGGCTACACTTTGAAGTAGATGAAGCACTGGTTGATTTCTATTCTGCAAATTTTAAGCTCATGCTTTGATGTTAGCTTTTCGCTTCTTAACTGGGACTGAAGAAAAGACCTAGAGGATTTTACAGTTGAACATAACCAAACTGTCTTGAATAAGTGCATTAGAACAGATAGAGATAAAAGGCACTAAACATTTTATTTCTTTTTAAAAATCTCCATCTGAAAAGATTTCATTTAGACACCGCTTTTTAATAGTTGGTAGCTTTTCAGTAAGCCTCTAAAAGCAGTGTCACTCTAGTTTGAGTAAAGTACACTTGTTTTTACTCTATTTCCCATATTTTTTAACTCCTCCAGTGGCATTGGAACATCTCTTTCACCATAATTCTCTCAAGTTCATGTTTTTTATATACTGAGATTGATACGTTTCACCTTCCCTATGTCAAGGTGCATGATGAGCCTGAGAGCACCCTAACCAAACATGCAGATAATACTAATTGAAAGGTGGTATTGAAACAACACTGGAGCCTCCATTCCAAAGGACTTGCAGATTTCACTAACAGGAACTTCAGTAATTCAACAGGAAAAATTTCAGAGTTCTGTGCCTCAGGTGGCCTAACCCCCTGTGTCAGTACAGGGTGACTTCTGGGGACAGTACCTGAAATCCAGAATGATGAAAGATTTAGCACATGTAAACTGCAAGGGTAGAGTTAAGAGAACCAGCCTTGTCCATTGTGGTAGAGATGAGGAGGATGGGTAAGGAAGATCTAATTGCAGCCTGCAACTACCTCATAGATGTTCAGAAAATCAGAAGATTCAAATTCTCTAAGACCTCTAGACCCTTCTGATGGTCCTTTCTGTTGATGAACATCTCATACCTGCTCATAAAATATGATTTAGAAGTTGATTTGCTTGAAGATAAATTGATCGCTTACTTTGGTTTGTTGGTTTTTTTAATGGATATTGAGTAGTCAGGGGATAATGCTGAGAAAATTGAACCCAAAAGTGCAGTCTGATTTTGAAGACTGTTTCCTAGGTATGTTTTGCATTGTGTGAATAAGCAGTTTCTTTGGAGCAGTTTCTTTACAGCACAACAGTTAACTCAGATGAATAAGTCATACATGAATAGTAACATAGAGCAGCAGCATAAGTTTTTGTAGAATTTTTTAACATCCTAGGGTTTAGCAGTGTACACCATTTTCTGTTTGTTTCAGCTGTATAGTCTTTCCCAGCTGAGCATATGCTTTTATGATTCATGCAGTTGTGTGCTATTTTGGGTTTAGAAACCAGCAGGAAAGCTAGATATAAAAATCATTCCTTTGTAGATATAATAAGAAAACTCATTATAAAACTATCCTATATGCAAAACCTTTTCTAAGCAGCTGTTAACAATGACAGAAAAAATGCAGTCAGCCTGACAGACAGCCTTTTCACAACTAAGGCAGAGGATGTACAGGACATAACCTGATCTGTGAAGGAGCCAGGCACATTGCTTTGGAGGGGCAGTTTCTTTTTTGTATATTGTCTGTAAATCTCGGCTGTATACAGCATGAAGAATTTGTATGGGATATTCACTTCAGTCCTCAGCTTGTATAGTCATGGCATTACTATTTTCTGTGGGATCTTTGTTTCTTAGAGGGTCATGGGCAGTTGTTACAAGCAATACAAAAGTGTTTGAGAAACTATCTTCACCTAAGCAGAGCTATTTACAGAGTTGAAGGCCTTGCTTACAGTAGCAGAGATGCACTAACTAATGCACACTAAAATCCCCAGAGAGCAGGGACCAAATTGTATTCAAATGTGTTTGCTAGACTTGACTTAAAATGCAAATTGTTTTATCTATTCCTCAATTTCAATATGTTTTAAAATTGGTTTTTAGGATATAAGGTCATTTCTGTTCTAAGGATGTGATCTCCTCAGTCCACACCACTGCCTCATATGCTCTTAACCCTCTCCCTCGCCTGCCTTTTTGTGTCGGTTTACAGGGGAGATGAGATATTCCTCTGAGCAGATGCCCTGTCTCCACAGACCCCTCAGCCTGAGCTGTCCAAGCATCAGATTCCAACATACACTAAGTCCTCTCTAGTCCTGTAACACTGCCATGTCCAAAGTTTCTCCACCACTGAAAATCCCAGACTGATGCTTAATAGCAGTAAATTAGGAAGCTTATATTACTTACCATTCAAAGAGAATAAAACCTTTTATATGCAAACCACCTCAAAACAAGAAATACATCTTTAAGAAGAAATGCTGTAGACTATCAGTTACTAATATTGTTAACATTTAGTCCAGATTAGACATGATATGCAGCAGTTTTGCTGTTTTCTTATGAGCTATATATGATGGCTGTGGATTTCTAATGAGAATAAAATACAGGCAGCTACATTTTTAGAGGGGGGAGGGAATATACAAGCAGTAAGAAAATCAAACAGCATACACACGTCTAATATCCAGATTGCTCCCCCAAAGTCACATGGGAAATCACTTACACAATTGGCTTCTCATTCATACCTGTCTCACTATATCCATGTCCTTGTAGGCTGGCAAATCACCTGGAGGGTGAGTATGTGGAGGACTACAAACACAGCCCCTATGATTGAAGGTGCAAAAAGGCTTCCTATTATTCAGCTTTCTTTCAGACCAATGAAGGAGACAAATGATAAGGAAAATTATGCTGAAGCTGTAGCTCCCTGAAGTCAGCAGCAAAACCCCTGTGGAGGCCAGTGGGGAAAAGAAAATCATCTGTGCTCTGTGTTCAGCCTTGCTGCTGACCCATTCTGTGTTCATGGCCTGCATCTTAAGGCCACAGTTTGCAGAGCAGCCTAGTACTTAAATACAGAGATGAGTATTTCTCTTTATGCTTAAAGTTTCTGACCAATCTAGTACTTACTACTTAATTTTGTTGGAGGGCTTTGAAAACAGTTGATAGCTAACCTTTGAACTTGCTCTCCTGCTTTCAGCAGTCTGTACAGATTGTTGGTAGGAGGTGGATGCTCTTCAGCAAGGCTCAGGCTTTTGAAGATTTCAACCCTTGTCTTTTCAACAGAGAGGTGCTCATGAGATTCGGGAAATACGTCAGTTCCACTTCACAGGCTGGCCAGACCATGGTGTCCCATACCATGCCACGGGCCTGCTGGGGTTTGTACGGCAGGTCAAATCCAAGAGCCCACCAAATGCTGGGCCTCTGGTTGTTCACTGCAGGTAGGTAAAACAGAAATCTCTCTCTTGTGGTTTGCATTAAACTCGAGACCTACTTTGGCTTCTCCTTTACTGTGTATTCCACACACAGCTTGCTGAAGCCACTGGAGCTCTACAAAAAAATAACTGTAAACAAGAAAACATATATTACATATATAACAAACATTTATAGAATACATAAATGAGAGTAAGACAATTGAGCCTGAAGTCCTGAAAATGCCCAGCTCAATTTCAGTAATCATCCAATTGATCAAGTACCTGTCAGATGAACCCTTACAACTTCTACAGTTCCAGTACCCTGCTGCACGTTAACTGTGCTCTTCTTCTACTTCAGTGCTGGTGCTGGCAGAACTGGATGCTTCATTGTCATTGACATCATGCTAGATATGGCAGAACGAGAAGGTGTTGTAGACATTTACAACTGCGTGAGAGAGCTTCGATCCCGGAGAGTTAACATGGTGCAGACCGAGGTATTGCTCATCTACTGGAATACTGCTTTGCAAGAAAAAATACTCTTCTAGCCCATAAAGAAGGAGCTTTGTGGTTGGCACCCTTCAGAAAGTAGTTTACTCAGTCACATGCAGAAAGTAATCTCCACACAAACCTGAAGAACCCCTGCCCAAACAAGTGCATAGTTATGCTTCACTGAAGATTCACAATGTTTCTTAAAAAATAAAGAAAATCAAGAATGTTTCCTTTCTGGGAAGGATTCATTCTGGAGTACATCTTATTGGGGCTTACTTTCATGATAGCACCTACAGAACAGCCCAGAGGAATGAGGAAACCAGAAACATTCCGATTTTTATTATGGAGTGTTACTGAACTTCTCTAACTACTTGTAGTTAGTTTAAGTCAATCTTTATATATGCATGAGTGTGATAAAGTTTTTTAAACTGTGATTGTTGCTTCTGGTCTTGTTTCAATGCTGGTAAACTGAAGAGAGAAGTATCAACTATATTAGTTGTTACGTTTTATTTACCAAAATACTAATGCTCTATGCGCTCCATGTCAGTAACTATCTATTTTAATTGCTTTACCAGGAACAGTATGTATTCATCCATGATGCTATCCTGGAAGCCTGTCTTTGTGGGGACACATCTATTCCAGCTTCTCAAGTTAGGTCTGCTTACTATGAAATGAATAAACTAGATCCTCAGACAAACTCGAGCCAGATCAAAGAAGAATTTAGGGTAAGTAGTGGCTTACATTGCCTAGAAGCTTTAGAGTTTAGCTATACTAAAGACTTCTGCTTAAGTTTTTATAGTCATATGAATTTTGTAACAGGTCTAGGAGGGAAAGACTGCAAAAAAAAAGAAAAAAGTGCATGTCACTCATCTCTACTGAATTATGCTGAATCATAAAACAATGCAGTGGGGTAGTAGTAAAATATTCTTTTTACTCGAGGGAAGTATGTTGATCCTTCCGCTGTCCTTTCTTCAGAAGGCAGGCAGCTGTCTTTGAGGTTATTTTTCATAATCGTATGCTTCCAGGATTTCTCTGCTTCCAAACCCTGCTGACTGTGATGTGTTTTCGTTTCTCTGCATATTGATTCCCACAGAAACTGAATGCTGAGCTGATCTATTCTTAAATATTTTGGGTTGCTTTCACTGCTGTGTTAATTTTTCCGTTGCATTGTTTACTCTCTTTGATAGACTTTAAATATGGTGACTCCGACGCTGCGCGTTGAAGACTGCAGCATCGCGCTTTTGCCGCGAAACCACGAAAAGAATCGCTGTATGGATGTGCTGCCTCCAGACAGATGCCTGCCTTTCCTCATCACGATAGATGGGGAAAGCAGTAACTACATCAATGCTGCACTGATGGATGTAAGTCTCCGCCACATCATTAATAATAAAAAGGCAATAAGCAGCCCTCCAAACTGAGCCGTGCTAGAAAATGGAGTCAGCATGAGAAGACTGAAAACCTTCTCGCTTGTTTTGTTTCCCAGAAGCATGGCACAAAATCTTTAAATTCCCAAGTACATTTAGGATCACACATATGTTATGTCACAGCCAAGGTTCCAAAGCCATGCTCAGAGAGCAATTCAGGGAGTTTTGATAAATTAAATCTGTCTGGATTTCTCCCTAGTGCTTGAATTTTTAACCATCTGGCCTAGGAAAACAAGAGTTACCTATTAAGAGACTGAGGCAGTTAAATAGAATAATAAGGTTTGCAGCAATATTTCAGTTCCCTTTGTTTATAATTTAAACAGTAATTAACAAAAAAAATAATTGTCTGTCAACACAAGATAGTACACAAGCCATTACTTCAGCCTTCCCATTTATTTCTCTTTGAATGAATGGTTCCTCTTCATGTGTGTATAGAGTTTTATTCCAAATGCATCTATGGCAATTCTAATCCTTGTAATAGAGAAACAGTAAAAAGACACTTAAACTGCCTTTAGAGTCTGTAGATATTTATAGCCTATTTTTGACAATTTACAGCTATAGTCATTACGGTTGTCAAACACATAAACAACAAGAAAACAGAGGTTAGTAAGGAAGGAACACATTGTAAATGGCCTTTTAAAAAGTGAAGCTGGAGTAATAAGAGTTTATTGCAGTTTTTTCATTTCTTTCCTTCCAAGTTCTCAAAACCTTTTCCTAAAATAAGCTCAAGTTCAAAACTCTCCTGTGAAAATGTAAGAAAATGTATCTTTATGTTTATCTCTGTAGAGAAACTGAGAACAGAAGTCTAAGTGACTTGTCTAGCTTCTCACAGTAGGTCAATGACATTTCATATTAGAAGGGAGTTGCCTTAATCTGCAGTTTGCAACTGTGCCATTACATTGCCTTCTTTCCTGGACACTTCAGTACTGTTTTGTACTGTGAATTAAGTAATGCTCAGAAAGAGGAGGGCCTTAATACTTGCTTTGAAGGTGCTTCCCTTCTTCACTATTGAAACAATGGGCTACATACGGACCTGTATCTGGGCAAAAGGCTCCAAGGGAGGAGGTGATTTAAGTTGCTTTCCACCTGAAGCACTTTGGCCAGGCTTCTGCAGCATCCCTGAACTGATGGACAAGAGCAGACTTTTGTCCATCTCTCTAAACACTCAATCTCCAGCAAGCAAGATTGTTTCCCCCTCTCCACTTGAATCTATTGAGGTGTTGAATCACCTCATTTAAGCCTTCAGAGCTCACTTCAAGAAAAAGGGGTAGCAAGAACAGTTTTTGTTACTCAATATCAGAACAGTTCTCCCAAAAAAATCTTCTGATGCTTCTAATTGAGTGATTAATGGAGACCCCTTTGGACATCTCTCATCTGCATGAAACTTCCAGCAAGGTAGGACTAGTAGGATAGAAAGCAGCTGCCTAATGTAGGAAGAGCATCATTACCTGCTTGTTTCCGTGTGCTGAAACAAAGGACCAGAGTTTTGCATGTCTGCATCTGTACCCAAAACACAGTGAAATTATTTTCTGTGGTCTCCTCTGTGACTGTGAAACAATGATCATAGAATCATAGAATATCCTGAGTTGGAAGGGACCCACAAGGGTCACCAAATCTCATAATTGCTAGGGTTGGAAGAGACCTCTGGAGATCGTGTGGTCTGACCCTCCTGCCAAGCAGGGTCACCCTCAGCAGGAGACATGGGAACATGTCCAGGTTCATTTTGAATGTCTCCAGAGAGGGAGACTCTGCAGCCTCCCTAGGCAGCATGTTCCAGTGCTCTGCCACCCTCAGTGTGAAGAAATTCTTCCTCACCTTGAGGTTGGAACTTCTTTTATTTTGGCTTATGGCCATTGCTCCTTGTCCTTACACTGGGCAGCACCAAAAAGAGTCTGACACCATCCTCTTGGCACCTTCCGAGTCCAAGTCCAAATCTTGGCCCTACCAAGGACAGCCCCAGGAATGACACCATTTGCCTGCAGTAGCTGATCTGATTGGATCTCTGTGGTGGTGCAAATGCTTCAGTTCAAGGAATGCAGAGACTTCCCCACCCTCCTTAATCAAGGCACTGGCACGCCCCCCCCCAACAATTGCCCCAGTATGGCCACAGTAGCTTTCAACACTCAGAAGCATGTAAGTGAAAGTACTGGTTTGAGAGCCATGATGGAAAAGTTCCAGCAAACAGCTCAGTCAATGACATTCTCTGGTACTAAAAGAAACAAAGAGCACTGAAATTTATCCCCTGGGTATCATCACTGCTGTCAGATAGACCAGAATTTCAACAATATTTCTGAAGAATAACTAGATACTTCCTTTCACAGGCATCATTCAAATTTAGAGCTAAATGCAAACAACCAAGATTAATCTGTCCATTAACAGCTCAAAACAAATCCGTTGCTCAAAATCTTGTAGGAGTTGCATTGGAAGCAAAAACCTCTGATGATTTTACTCAATGCCTGTGGCATGAAATACATTTTAGAAATATAACATCTGCAGAAATTATATCCTGCCTAAATACAGTTTATTAACTTTGAGGCATATAAAATCTCAGGAAAGAGCTGAAAACAATATATTAATTATACAGAAAATAGAAATATGCTTTCAGTCCTGAAGTTCCGGGGCTATGACTGACATTCTGCTAAATGGATTTTTTCTCTCTTACCATTCTTCTCATCATCTTGTTACTTCTTTGCAGAGCTACAAGCAACCATCAGCTTTTATAGTTACGCAGCATCCCTTACCAAATACTGTCAAAGATTTCTGGAGACTGGTCCTAGATTATCACTGCACTTCAGTAGTTATGTTGAATGATGTGGATCCTGCACAAGTAAGTCCAGAAAAATATTTCATTCAAAAGAGGAGTGCTAGTGCCTCAGTGTTTCAGAACAGCCTTAAGATGTAATTAGTTTTGTAAAAACATTAAATACTTACACACTAAAACATTGATTTGTAGTTTGCAGATTGATACTCATAGACCAGCAGCAGCAGCAGCTTCTCCACCAAATGTTAATGCACACACACATAAGTGCATGCACCTGTAATTAATTCTAGGAGAACATGTTTTGGGAAGGGCTGCTAAAACCCACAAATTTCAGTTGTAGAATTCTGACTCAAGTTTGAAACATGCTGTAGTGGCCAAAATCATAAACAGAAGCCAGCAGCTGTTCATTTACCTGCCTGAAACAGGTCAATGACCTTGGTCTCCTTACCAGGGAATAGGTGTTCCCAGGGTGGAAATCTGTGTTGGGTGTTGCACAAAATGATGTTATCTTTAGCAAAGAGATAGGAACAAAGCTAGGAGAAAGAAATTAAACATTGGAGACTCTTTTGGAAGAGAAAAGAGAGCAACGAAACATGTAGGGGAATGTAATTACCTTACAAAAGTGTTGCACGTGCTATACATGTTGTTCAGAAAATTGGAAAACTGAACCTACTGGTTGGCAATTCAATCACTAGGATTAATCACTAAGTGTCCCAGAGCCTGGCTCACAACTGCACAATCCCAAATTCTTACAAAGATATAAACAAACTGCACCAGCCCTCTGCTGGAATAATGTGGTGGTAATCTGGATTCTTAATATGTAAATATTTGTTAACTATTGGCTGAGAGCAACTGTAATTTTTTAGAGCAGACTGCAGGTCAATTAATGATCAAGAATCTTTTTAGCTTTGTTTGGTATTGCATATACTTTAAAAAAATCTCTCCTGTTCTTTTTAACATGTAGAATTTGTTTCTAAAAGATACTAATCTTCCTTTTGGTTTTTCAAAGGAACATGTAGGAATTCCACACACTGTTTTAAAGACTGAATTTCTGATTCTAAGCCCTGTGCTGTCTGTAGGGAGGAAAGATAGAAATGAAAGACAAAACTTTTATTCATGAATCTAAGATTATTTTCTGAGTGAATAAGGAAAGACTCAAGGGAGACAGACTGTTAGGGACTGCTGAACAGAGTGTTTTTTAATTTGTTGGCTGTGTTTTGAATTTACAATAGGACATGGCTATTCCAAGCATTTATTAGCCTCACAGGATTTAAAAGCTATTGGGATATGCAGTTAATGCACCTGCCTCTGCAGTATGCTATACCTTTTACCTCTTAATGCAAGTAAAAATCTTTTCATTAGGAATAAATCTCAAAACCCTCAGAGCAAACAGAAGTGGAGAGAGGGCAAAGCTTATTAAAAACACACATTACATTCAGATTTATTAATAATTACTGTTATGATTATTATTTATGTATATATGAAGTGTTTACAGTTCTGTTTAGATATTACCATTTATGTGGATCGTTATGCTCTATTGGGAAATGAAATTTAGCCCTTCACAGTGACTCTGACTTGAAGAGAGTCGCTAGCATCGCTTGCATGCAAAATGTGCAGACTTAAATGCTTTTGGTTTCTTTAGAACTTGAAAAATCTTAGCTTTCCAAAACAGCCCCAGCAAACAGCTCTGCTTATTATCATTTAAGCATTTTTCAGAGATCTGTTAGAACTGTATTCCTATGTATTTGAAAGATGTGTACTAAACTGTGCACATGTTAAATGATCTGAGCACTGGCATTTGCAACAGTTGTATGCACTGCGTTTTGCTATTCTGTACACCAACATATTTCATAATAAAAATTTGTGTAAGATTTAGACAATATTTGGAAAGCAGTTGTCTCAGCAGACCAAATCATAGGGGGAGTTTAAAAAAATGAAAATATATTTTCCTACTTAAAATTTCTGGGTTTAACTTGTTAAAGTGATCTCCTGCAAATCAGACTGTGTTTTCTTTTTTAATTGGTGTAGTAAATGATTATGTTTTCCTAAAATGTAGTCATCTCTAAACAGCTTTGTTGAGGACTAAGTATTATAAGAAATGCAAAACAACATCTGGAGTAAATGTGATTTGTCAGCTCAGCTCTGGATCACCAACAGCAATGCAGCAGAATGAAGACCACAGCTGTTTTACTGAATGAAATGAAAAGTTCCAAATATGACATCAATGCTTCTGCAAGCAAACAAAATTTCATGAGTTCATATTTAATTTTGGTGAATGCTTACAAAAGCTACATGCTCGAACTGCTCTAAATATCCCTGGCAAAAAAAAAATCATTAGGATTTTCATGAAAAAAAATGGACAGGCAGTTTCTAGCTTCAAAAAACCTTCTTGCAAAGTATTGATTCAATCTTTAAAGTATTAACACAGATGGTAATTGGTTCCTGGATTAAGGCATTGTCACATTATTAGACACTGAAACTGTGCAAGATAATAGTAATTTTACTTTGTGATGTTTAGATACCTTGAAGCAATTTTTTCTGAGAACTGAAGAAAGCATAATTAATATTTTCAGGTGTCACTAATAAGATGAAATTAAGCAATTACTGAAAGTTTAAAGCAATGCTGGTATTAGCCAATATCATCAGTCATGGGTGAAACACATGTGAAAGTTAAGTCCCAAGTTTTGAGAATTGATGTACCCTTCCTAGTATAAATCACACATTCTAATGCAGTTTGAATCATTAGCAACTATTCAGGGCAGTTGAAGATACCAGGCCTTTGGTCTTTAGCTTCCACTGTCTCCAAGATACGGCAATATTTGTCAACCTCTCTCTGTTCAGTCATAATATATTGTAGAACTAATGTTGAGTGTCAGAAGTGTTTTACCCCAAACACCAGACACTGAAAGTACAGCAGCAAGAAACAGCATGTTAGGTACGTGAAAAGGCATTATGACAGCAGAGTGCTCGAAACTGAACTTGGTGCATCGTGCATTTTATAAAGATACTGTGCAAGAATTCCAGTAGTACATGTACAAAAAATTTAAATACAGAAGAGTATGTTGAGGCAGCATGAAATCCAAGGTGATTAACAGTGTGCTTTTTCCATGGTCTCCCACAGCTCTGTCCTCAGTACTGGCCAGAAAATGGAGTCCACCGGCACGGTCCTATTCAGGTGGAGTTTGTATCAGCCGACTTAGAAGAAGACATCATCAGCCGGATATTCCGAATTTATAATGCAGCCAGAGTAAGGATCTTGTTTGCAAAACAGTTTTATCTCAGTAGATGAGTTGAGCCTACTCAAATAATAAAAATGAAAGCTGAACCCATATAGAACCATTTCCATTTTTCAGCTTATTTATTTGTAAGTAATGGCTCAATACTGCGTCACGTCACAATCATGGAGAAAAAAAGCCTTCTCTGTACAATATAAGTAAAAAATATTTTAATACATATCTCAAGTGTCTTAAATGCAAATGAAACAAATGCAGTATTCAGATTGTATGATAGCCAAAAAATGCTGAAATCAGTGCTGTTTTCAATAGTTTGAAATTAGCCATATTTATATCCTGTGTTACGTGAAGAAAGCTGTGCACCGATACTAATCACGTTTTCCAATAGCAATCCCAGCCTCTTAGCAAAGATCCTGTCCCACTAACCATACTTCATTACATATGTAACCACTTCAGAAGGGCAAGCAGGTTGTTCTTGTATCCAGCTTTTATGCTCCCATAAAGCTGACAGAAGACTAAACGAGGCATGTCTTTCAAGCTGACTGGAAAAAAGATTCTACCACACACCAGGTATCTGTTGCCATCCAGGGGATCTTTGCAATGGACTCATATCAACCACCAAAAAGCTGTAGTTAGGAATAAGCAGCACTCCCTTCTGAAAAAAAATCAAGAACTTCCCTGGGACCTGGTAGCTCACTGGGCAGGGAAAGACACCAAAAATGTGTTAATATCCAAACAAGGAAGCAGATTGTAAGGCTTCAAATACTTCTTTAATACTATGAAGGCCTGGAATTTGTAGTAAATGCAGCAGTATAAAAAACACAACCTCCAGCAGTATTAATAAGACCTTCAGCAGGCACTGGGTCTGGCTGATATGCTTTGGGAAGAGGGGCCATCATCTGAAAGAAACCGGACAGGAAATCAGTAGATTCCAGACTTTGACATAAAACACACAAAACTGATTGGAGAGCATACCTAATGCTGCATCCAGTTTGGTTTATTCCCATATTGTGTTAATCTTATATCCTGTCTATTAACTCTTACTCTAGAGAATAAAATATAATGCCAACGTTTCTGTGTGTTGTTCACTTTAAGAGTGGCACTAAAATGCCCTCACTTTGCACTGAAGTGGCAAACTCTAGACTACAAAACCAGTTTTCATGTGCATGTTTATTATGCCCTTTTCAAAGGACTATAATTTTCTGCCACTATCCCTTGTTCTGTGCTCCTTTTTTATTTTAAATCACCATAAAGCAACTGTTCAGTAATGTTTCACCAGAGGGGTTCTGACTGCTGCAGTAGAACACAATAAAATAAAATGTAGTTAGATATTTTTTTATAAGCCAGAAACATCTGAGGGTTCAGTTTTGTTTTTTTTAATGTTTCCTGCTTCAAAATATCTAGAGAGGTTTTGACCTATCTTGTAAAAAAAGGACAGAAACACATAAACGTTCTTAAAAATACTGAAGCTTATATATGAAAACAGTATATAATTGAAGTTATATTGCAGCTCTGTCTTTCCAAACAAGTTCCTCCTATCACATTATTTAGTTAATTGCTTGATCATGCAGATGTACTATTGCTATAATATAGCCTATTGTATAGCAGTCTTTTTAAAAACTCTTGTTCTAATAACTCCATTGGAAATTAAAACTCATAAATTCTCAAGGGCAGTTGAAATTCCATTAGCAGTTTGTCAGCAATCATCTGCTCCCCTCGCTGATGCAAATACCTAAATTATGTGCCAAAAAACCACTTTTCCTGCTTTTGTCCGGATCTCTACAGCCCCAGGACGGCTATCGGATGGTGCAGCAGTTCCAGTTCCTGGGATGGCCCATGTACAGGGACACTCCAGTTTCTAAACGCTCCTTCTTGAAGCTCATCCGTCAGGTGGATAAGTGGCAGGAGGAATACAACGGGGGAGAGGGACGCACAGTTGTACATTGCTTGTAAGTACTGGGAACAGAAGAGAGAAGTAAGGGAATACTGTCACAGAACTTGTGCTAGGCTTTGAAAGATTTGTGACGAGATGAAGAGGCATCTCTCTAATCTGGAGCTGAATAAATAATACAACTGCTCATTTAAAAGCTTTGAATGCAAGAGGAATTGTGTAATTTTAATGCAGATTCATGAGTTTCCCCATCTGTCCTTTGTTAGAGCCCTATGAAAAGATGATGGGATCGAGTTAACTCTATTTTATTCAAAAATGCCCAGTGACTCTTGCAAATGGGAAAGTTGCATATTTATTCACAGTAAATCAAAAATGTGCCTTCAGAAAAATGTACCTTTTATTTCTGCAGATAAGGACCATAGAAATAAGTAGTTTTGGAGGGGTGATTAATTTTCCAGGCATAAAGCACAGGAGTAAAAGTGGTGTGACAGACCAGTTAGGATGATCCTGTAATTGCCTTACCTTTCACTAATAATGGTATATATTTTTGTCCTCCTGTGGCTTTGTGCTCCACTGATGCAGACTCTCCTCCACTCTGCCACCGTCCTTCTTTTGATATGGTATAATACTCATACGTGCTTTTGCCCTCAGAAGTAGCTGATCTTCTGAGGCTGAGTCTTCAGCAGTTGAAGCTGTATTTGTCTTTGTTTAAACATCTGTTTAAAGGTGTTGCCATGATGGAGAAGGGACCTGCTAACAGGAAAGCCATGTTCAGAAGTTGGGACCCCATGTCAGAATGATGGAGGAAAATCTAAGAGTATATTAATAATACCCACTATCACTGACCTTGAAAAAGTCATTGCTCTTCAGTTTCCCCATCTGTAGTATGGGGATAATAATACTTTCATCAAAGGAGCATTGTGCAGTGTGATTAATTAATGTTTTGAGATCTTCAGCTGAAAAGACCCTTTTGAAGTGCAAATTACTGTTATCTCTGAGGTGGCTGATGATATTAAATAGTTGTACAACATCACACATGCGTCACTTCCAGGCAGTAAAGAAAGAAAAAGCTCTAATATAATCCTTTTAAATGACTTTATTTTAATTAAAATTCTCAAACAGTCCCACAATATCAGGCACTGTTTTGGCAGCAGAGAGCATTCTTTTCATGGTGCCTGGATGTGACAGATGTGCAACGTTGTATCTTCCTTTGAAAATCAACCATTTGCAAAGCTTGTTTGAAAGACCTGCTACCTAACTAGTCTACATTCTGGTAATTATTAAGGTTTATTATTTTCAGTGAAGCACAGCCTAAAGATTCTGATTAGAATAAGTGTAGAAATAATGGGGTTTCCAGAAAGAAAGAGATTCTCTTGGAGATTAAAAATAACCAGGGATAAAGTATTATTAAATACTGTATTTGATCACATATATTAACACTTGTGCCTGGCTTCTTTGTTAGCAATTCGCTTTGGGTTCTCATCCTCTGATAACTGTGGGTGGAGGGGGAATACATCAGCCTTTAGAAGCAGTCCTTGCCAGGCAGCAAGCCCCTCTCTTCCTGCTACCAGGAGCTGAGATCAGCCAGGTGGACATGGCAGCACCACCCAGTGCCATACCAAGCGAAGCCACCAGGACTCCCACAAATGAGACTTCTGGTGCTTTTGCAGTTCCTCTGAAATGCCTTTGTGTCCAGGAGGAATGAACCAGAATCTGGAACAAAAGGACTCAAAGACTCACATTCTCTGTGGCATTTCCAGGCCTGATGCTCATTGCAGCCATGTGTGTTTACAATGCAGAGTTGAACTGAAACTAAAAGTACTTTATCCTTATTTTAGCATCCTCTTTGTGCTGTCTCCAGTGTTCACTGAAGGGTGATGAAAACCTCAGCCATTCAATTCCCTCCAGGCTGTCAGCCTGCTGACTTCTGAATCATAGCTTCAAAATCTTTCAGCATGGTAATTCCAATTAAAAATCAGGTTTTGCCTGGAGTTCAGCAGCCTCTGGGGCCAGGAATGTTCTGTGGTTTCTCCCTGCTGGAACTCATGCCTTCTGGAGCCATCCCTGTTGCTGTACACTTGTGACACAGAGTCCATTGTAACTGAGCCATTTTATCACTTTCACTGCAGGAATGGAGGCGGCCGCAGTGGGACATTTTGTGCAATCAGTATTGTTTGTGAAATGCTTCGACATCAGAGGGCTGTTGATGTATTCCATGCTGTGAAGACACTGAGGAATAATAAGCCTAACATGGTGGACCTTCTGGTATGAGCTTTTTAACTGCACCATTAAATAGAAAATGTTCTTTTTCTCAGAAGAGTCAGTAAGATTTCCAGGATTTGCAGTGGGAGTTGTTCACAAAGCAAGCAAGTCATTTTCAAAGGGGATAATGAAGTCACTTCACTTGTAAGAGTATTTTTACTCTGCTTTCTTCCGAAGGAGACTTTGTCTCTGTTCATCTGAATTTTTTAAGAGTTTTAAACTTTCAGATGAACATCCTTATTAATTTTCTTTTCTAGCAAGCTGAACCAAGTGGTCTTGCATGGTAGAAATAATAGTTATATAAAATTAAATGCCAGATTTTCAAATTATATATTTTATAAATAGCTTAATTGCCTAATATTTATCAAAGCCATGAATTTCAGTTTGACATCCAGAATATTGCATTTAATTATGGTTGCTCTATCTCGTAGAAAGATTAAAGAAGTTCAGAAACAAGGGGCCATGTGCAATTATTTTCCTAGAGAGTGTTTTATGAGCTTTTTTCCTAAATGGAGAACTGCTGAAGTGCCAGCTGCTATGCCAGAAGAGCTGCAGAACAGCTTAAACCAGCAGGTTCTTACACTCCAGTGTGTAGTTTTGTACTTGGAGATGGGTGTAGCATGATGCCCTGTTCTGAAGGCTGGGCTATAAAAGACACTTTTACAACATCCTGCTGCAGAGGTGGCTGCTTAAGAGGCAGCTGCATTTGATTTAATATCACAGGCAGGAGGAAGCAGCATCTGGGCACTTTCAGGGATGTTAACCCAATCTGAGCCAATTTTGCAAGCTCTGGTTAAACAAGCTGGGGTAATTTCAGCAACTTTTCTATAGCATGCCCAGGGTGAGGCAGGATACTTCTCACTGAGCAGGTCCAACCTCTTGTCATTTTAGGAGAGGACCCCCTCAGATGAGCTGAGTGTGGCACACACTGGAGAATAGGCAGAAAGAGCGAGGCTTTCACGGACAGGTGAAGGCAGGTAGGGAGGGAATTCCACCTCCCCAAAACATGGATGGCTGTGCCTCCTCTCTCCTGTGGGAGAATTGCTCCCACCACATCCCCCATCACAGTGCTCTCTCCTTGCCTGCCTCTGAAGTCCCAGACTCTTCCCTAGAACCAGCTCTGGCCAAGCACATGAAACAAGGCCAGAAGTTGTCAGCTGTGCAAAGCAAGGAGGGAGTTCATGAGCAGCACCACAGGGCCATGAGCCAGCAGTGTAGAACTGTGAGTCTTGTATCAGCGAGAAACTATCAAACTTCCACAATGGTGGGAGGGAGCAGCTTGTTTGGCTTCTTTTCCTCTAGTTTATATTCTCAGGAGGAGAATCGTCTCGCTGAGAACCATACATTTTTATTTCCTAGATATGAAGAAAAATGTCCTACTTCTTCATTCATGTAGTAGAGTTTAGACAGGGATTTGGCAGGCCTGATGTTCTCCATTCTCCTAGAGCTTAAGTCCACAGAACTCACTGATCTCTTATTCATTTATTTTATATAAATAAAAAGAAAATTACCAGTGTAGATGTACAGTTAAAGAAAATGCTCTCTATAAATTCCCATTTGTGACAGTTTTCCAGATATAGATTTGTCAGGCAGTTGTCTCCATTTTTCAGCAGAGAGTTTTTTTAATAAAAAAAAGCTAAATGTATTATTTTAGATATTAAAGTTCCTTTTAGTAAATTTAGAGTGGTATTGGGAATGTGTGGAAGGCACAGAAAGGCCTTGTAGGGCCTTTTTTTATTAGGAAATTTCAAAGCACTCATGAAGGAGATCAGTACTGTTTTCCTTATTTTAACAGACAGAGGAATAAAGGCAAGGGACAACCAGGATCTTTCCCATTCTCACATAATGCACTGACTGAACAGAATTAGAATGACATCTCTTCGGTTGTGGTCAGTCATCTCATAGGAACAAATATTTGAATTAGCCAGTATTCAATTCCAATGTAGATTACTTCATGGTAAAGGGAATTGGGACGCTTGAGTTCTTTTCCTAATTTTGTTACTGACTTTTTCCTGTATGACCTTTCTTTTATTAATGTCTTTGCCTCAGTTTCTCTGTTGGAAAAAGGAACAGTAATATTCACCCACGTTTTAAAATTTTGTGGTAAAAGATTAAATGCTCAAAATCATGACATTATTTCACAAAAATAGTTTTAAGACTGCTTTATCAACACATGTCATGCACTTTCTGACTAGATAAAAGGCAGTCTTTACCATCCATACTTAGAGATTCATCTCTTAATTTCAGTGAAACCTTTGGTTTTCCTCCAAGTGTAAAAATCCGAATGCCACATCCCTACAGTATGGAAATCTGATTTTTTTCAGCTGTCATACAAAGGCAACACATGATATTGCAAAATATCTCTTATGGAATGCCCAAAGCATTTGGTAATAAATGTTATTGGGCCTACCCACAGGTGTCCTAGAAAATAAATTTAAATTTAACCTCTCTGAATCTAGATAGTCTAAAGAGATTTTTAATAGCCACCATCAAGTGAATAATAGAAATGTACAAAGGACACTAGTGAAGTGAACACAGTGGGAAATAAGATACGTCTGCTCTTTAAGACAGGTATTCAGTTTACTGAAAATTACAGTTATTCTGCTGGATCAGTAAATCAGCATAAAATGAGCATGGAAGAGTGGAAATGGATGAGTGGCTGATCTCTTGTTTTGATCTGTTATGTAGTTATAGAAAAATTTCCATTTATTTGGAAACATATATGCAATAAAAGCAGAAAATGAATTTACATAATGCTCTCTTCTTTCCTTTCTTCTCTTTTTATATTCTTTTCTTATTCTGAAGAAGACACAAGTAGTTTATGGAACCCTGCAGGACTTTAAACCCTCACATACAATTCACTCACTCATCACTTAGGTTATATGTGCACCTCAGACTTCCTTTCTTATGACATGACATCTCTCAACAAAAGAACTTGGAAATGGTCTATGCTTGTTCATAGCTTTTTCATTTTATTAATAGTATATGGTCTTTTGTATGTTAAGTGGACTCTTCTTCTCAGCTAAAATGTGACCCAAAATCACAAGTAAGGGGCAAAAGATTTAATCCTTTGAAGTCTTTGCTTCAGTGAAAAGAGAATATATCTGAAGATATTACTACTCATGATGTTGGGCAAGGCTGAGTGCTGTCAGCTTGTTAAATCTGTTGTTGTTCCTAAATGGCAATATATGCTTAGTTACCCTTTATTAATTGAATAAATTGCATAAGAAAAAGAGGCATTTCAGTAACAGAAATAGTCTTAAAACTGGCAGGTGTTTCCAAATGGAATTTTCAGAAGCCAGAGCCCTTAAATTCAGGAAATCTGCACTTATATTTGTTTCATCCTTTTTTTCATTTAATTATTTGTAATATTTTTATGTATTGCAAGTAGCAAGAATGGAAACAAGAGAGGGGTATGTATGCACATAAAGCTGGGAAGTCATCAGTGAGTGCATCATTTTAAAGTTTCACAGTGGACAAAGGTTAGTCCCAAACATCTGTCCTCTCCATTCCACTGAAGACATGAAAGGGGCCAAGTCATAACCCTTTGTTCCCACAAATGCAGAGTGGGTTTGCATCCCTCAGGAAGGGGATTTCCCTGGAACTTGCTCTGTTTCCAAGAACTTAAAAATAAAACCAGCAGGTCTCTGAAGCATAGGGCTGGCACCTGAAAACTTAGCCTGGGAGAGAGCCAGGAGAGCCTAACTTGAGCATCACTGTCGGTTGCTAAAAATTAATTGGAATTAATCCAATTAATTTAGCTCAGGCCCCATCTCACAAGGCTGTTGCAAAGTTTGGGCTGGAGATAGAGGACCAACAGTAACTAAGCAACTCTTGCCCTGAAATGTAGCAAGTGCCTGAATGACATTAAAATAAAAGTTGCAATAAGGGAAGTACAAAACACTGGGTCTATTTTAAGATAAATATTTTCAGGGAGGAATTTCAGTAACTCCAGTTCTCATAAAGTGCTACATGAGCATTTTGACAGATGACAGAAGGGTTGCAAGTCCATTTGCTTACGTGCAGTCAGTTTTTCTCATACAAGTGTGTTAGAGCAGCTAAATATTCATCTAACCTGAGCAGTACCATAAGTTACTATGTGTAGTGTCTATTGTCTGGTTAATATAACGATTTTCTTATCTGAACATAAATTGGATTTGCAAACTGGTTCCCACTGGCAATAGCTGATAGTAAATAATTTTAACAGGAGAGAGATATTGACCCCTTTAATTAAGTTTCTTCAATAACTGACTTTGTGGTTTTCTTTTGATTTTTCAGGATCAATACAAATTCTGCTACGAAGTGGCTTTAGAATACTTGAATTCTGGCTGATTGTCTAAACAGCACAGACAAAGCTCCTCCTTTCACTACCACAAACAAAGCAAGTCACTTCATGATGTCTGTGTAAATGAGATGAAGACTTCTCAGTGTTATGCTTCTACTGCTTTGTATAATTGGCTCTTTTTAAGAGCCCCAAAAGATGTTTATAAAACCGCTTGCACTGCCCGATTCCCACTCTGAAGCCGCTGCTTTGGCACCCCTGTGAGCCTACACTGAACCACGTGGCAGTCCTTGAACACCGTACTCATACTCAGCCATTGATGTGGTGAAGCAGCATAGTCTTCTGGTAAATAAGAGAGCACAATTATATTCTTATGAAGGAATTTGTACTTTTTCTGTTACATTTCGTTGCCTGTGATTCTCAGTTATTGTCACAGCCTAGTGTACATTTCTGTTCTGTGGAGAATGCTGTCTGGCATTTTGATAATATATGATTTTAGTTATATTTGTATTCTAACACGTGCATAACAAACAAATCATATGTAGCTTATCTGAACTAACAGAAAGACATGTACCAAATCATGATAACTTTGTTGAGTTGTAATTTCTATCCACTTTGTACCATTTCAGAGAGAGAATCTTGATGGAAATGCAGTTAAAAAATGCAAAAGACAGGATGCTCAGATTAATATATCCAAAGCTTTTTCATTTGTTTATATTGTAAATATTTTTTGATTTCATCAAATTATTTATTCATTAAAATGATTTTTTTTGGTGAAGCACAGTGAGTGACAATCATTTTTATTAAGCCCTGGAAATGCTTACTGTATGATAGTGTAAACATTTGTTTACCTTGTATGGATTCTCAGCTCAATAAATAATTACATACATGATAAAATTCTGTTTAATTTAATATCTCTTGGCATCTGAGTGCCTCCAACTAAGCCTCTTTTCTAGATTAAATCTAGTAAATACTGAGCTACCTCCAGTGAGTGTTTATTGTGTGATCCAGTGTTGATCCAGCCAATAGTGAGGTCATAGAATCACAGAATCATAGAATGGTTTGGGTTGGAAGGGACCTTAAAGGTCCTCTCATTCCAACGCCCCTGCCGTGGGTTGGGACACCTTTCACCAGGTTGGGACACCTTAGATCAGGTTGTTCAAAGACCCATCCAGCCTGGCCTTGAACACTTCAAGAATGGGGCATCCACAGCTTCTCTGGGCACCACTCTCAAAGTGAAAAATTATTCCTAATACTTAATCTAAATTGGCTGTTTCTCGGTTTTAATCCATTCCCTCTTGTCCTGTCACTACAACCCCTTGTAAAAAGTGCATCTGCATCTTTCTTGTAGGCTCCCTTCAGGTACTGGAGGGTTGCAATTAGGTCACCCTGAAGCCTTCTCCAGGCTGAACAATTGCAATTGTCTCAGCCTTACTGGGATCCCTGGAGCTGGGTGCAGCTCACCAGAGTGGAGTGAGATATGCTGTGCCAGTGTATGAGAGAAGTGAATTGAATGCTTAAAAGTACACTTGCACAAATGCAGAGCCTGAAAGATGGCCTGCTCTGAAGAAGACATGGTGTTGTGCTGGCAGTACTTGGTCTTGTCACAGCAACCCTCTGCAGCCCTGGGCATTCCCTGCCATTCCCTCTGTGCCTGCTGCTGCTGTGGGAGCACCAAGAGGGTGCTCTTGTTCTTGAGATGTATGACTGCTGTGGGGGGAATGTAATTCCTTCTCTTAAAGACGTTAAGGACACCAATACTAGAATGGCTGGTGAGGAAGTTAACTCAAAAAATCATGAAACTGCTCCATTACTAGAGCTGTTGTCAGTATTGCCAGTGGACAGGTTTACACCATTAAAGCTCCTGAGAATGGCTGTGCTGATCTTCCATGGTGTTTGGATGGTTCCCCTTTCCACAAAGCACTGACCAATGTCTGGATATGCTGAGAATTGCCTTTGTTGCAGCAACAAAGCAGCAAAAAGGGGGAATGAGTCAGCAATGGCTTGCTGAGCCATCTGCTAGAACGGCAGAACATTTTCTCACTCAGAAGTTTCAAGGAGACATTGCAAGCATAGCAACTGCTCAGTACTTCCAAAGCTTTATGGGAAAGCCCATTCAGGGATGTGGCTGACTGCACAGTATTTCAGCTCTTAGAAGATCCTGCTAAGCCGTCTGGAATGGGGACAGTATCTATATAAATGTATCAGTCAGCCTGATACATTTTGAGAAGCTCTAAATCCAACAATCCAGCTTGGACAGAATGACTTATAGCTTGTCAACTCCCAGTTCAAAACCACTCTGAAATTCAGATCTGGAGACACTAAGATAGGTTTGCTCTGCATCTGGAAAGCATCTCTTTTAAAGTGTAGCTGGCAGGTACGGGCCATTGCTATAAATTGAAGAGTGGTACTGAAAAACTTGGGAAATAAAACCTCAATCCTGAGAAGAATGATGGTCCTTGGATAAACCTTGTAGCACTTCAGCCTGTTGCAGAAAGTGCTCTTACTCATTTTAAAACCCTAGTGTTAGGAAAAAAAATCCAAACCCTTAACATCATATTCCTCACAACCAGCTTGACAGGCCAGGCATGCCAGCCAAGCACGCCTTTTTGTAATAATTATGGGACCATGAAAAGTTGTATTCTGTGATCTATCCATTGAAATATGCATGGACACATCCAGTGTTTCAAAAAGCATAAGTAAGATACATGTGCCAAAGAAGTCCTTGGACAGAAGGTGATGCTGGCAATGTGATCCCAAATGTGAAATGCAGCAGGAATCATGGATTTCTCTCCCGAGGACAGAGATTGCCAGTGTCAATCAGACATTATTTCAGCTGCTGCACGTCTGCAGACATACTTTGCACAGGTAGGCCTTGAGGTGGGGCAAAGGGGTCAAAGGAGATGAGAAGGAAAGAGTTCTGCAGTGTTTCGTATTGTTTTACTGACATTACTCTTTTTCCCTAGTTCTTCTGACACAGAGTTTATGTTGCAGTCTGTCTGATGTTGTTCCAAAAGGCATTCTGCAAACTTAAATGTCGTAAAACTGGAGCCAGCCAAAGAAAGCACAGCAAGCAGCTTTGTGTCCTCACTCTCATGCTACAGCTATCAATCCTTACAACTTACAGAGAAATCTAGGCTTAGGCAAAACAGTATTTTGCCAAGAAGGTAAAACAGATGAGGACTTCAGATGAAGCTGATCACATGGTTGGAGCACCTCTCCAATAAGAAAAGGCTGAGAGAGCTGGGGTTGTTCTCTGGAGAAGAGAAGGCTCCATGGAGACCTCACTGCAACCTTTCAGTAGTTCAGGGTAGTCTACAGGAAAGATGGTGAGGGACTTTGTAACAGGACCTGTTGCAGTAGGATGGAGGGTAATGGTTTTAAGTTAAAAGAGGAACAATTTAGATTAGATGGAATGATTTTTTCCCAGTTAGGATGGAAAAACATTGGAACAGGCTGCCCAGAGAGGTGGTAGATGACCATTCCTGGAAACATTCAAGGACATGCTGGATGAACTTCTGAGCAATTTGTATCTTAGTGAAAGGTGTTCCTGCCCATGGCAGCAGGGCTGGACAAGTGCATTCCAACCCACACCATTCATTCAGGAGTTAGGAACAGAGAAAATACAAGGAAACAGGAAGAGAAAGAAGATATGAACATGTGGGGCTGATATTCCAGAACTCCTAAAATTACCTGGAGGGTAGCATTTTGGAGGAGACGAAGAGAACAGCAGTGACAGCCTTTGTAAATGTTCATAATCAAACCTCCCTTTTCAGAAGAAAGTTACATAAATGCAGGCCAAGTAGAGCTGCAGAACTTTGGGAGACATCAGTCCCAGTCTGGAATGGATGGAGAGATGTTTTCTTCAATGCCCATGTACCCTGTATATAAGAGGTATATAAATGAATAAAGAGATGCTTTAAATGGTTTGCCATTTGTTGTATCACACAACTCATCATCTCTTCAGGACTTGAGGTAGGTAATTTTTGCTGAGCTATTCTGAAAGAGCAGCAGGGTATGGTGAGAGAGGTGATGGCAGGCAGGCAATCTGCATCTTTATAACAGCAGTGCTCCTGACAGCTTCCTGGGCTTCTTTATCAGCAAAATTAGACTGTCCCTGGCAGGATACCTTCATGGAGTACTAACAGCTTAAGGTCTATATCTAGTAAGATGAAAAATTAAAAAAATAGAAAAAACTTCTTACCCAGCTCTACATAGTGTGTTTCAAAAAAAGTGTCTGTGCCACAGAGACGTGATCTGAAGGTGTAATGCATCATCAAGACCATCTTCATTTTGGGTATCTCCTTTATCTGGTTCTGGCTCACCTTCAATATCTCTGAAATGTTTTCTTTCCTTCTATTTCATTGTATGTGGGTCTGCCCCCAGATCCAACTGCTTACTGTATGTCTCCCTTTGCAGTTCTTTAATAACATGTAACAAAAGACACAAACAGGCTTTTGTTCTTTGAGGTGTAGCAATGGAGATAAATTGACACTTCCAGCAACAGCTATTCCAAGCATCTTCCTTTGGGAAGGCCTGGGGAATCCATAAGGGCAGTAGCAAACGTAAAGCTTTTGGCATTACTCCAAAAGTGAGCAGGATCATCTGCTGAATCTCCTTTTGTGGTTGTTTTGAGTCTTGTCCCTTCTCCCCCTGCCCCCTCCCCCATATGAAAAATTACTAAAGTAAATAAATTTGAAGTTTACTTGAGGTTTTACAGCCTCATTAGTTTTCTGATTCAAAAGCTACTGGATTGCTCTGCCTCCCAAAGTAACTTCTTAAAGCATCTGTGCATTAGCCGTCACAGGCAGCAAGTTATATAGGCAGATCACTGTAACAGAATGATTCGTTGTATCATTTTGGATTTATTGTTTGCTTTACACTTCCTTTATCAGCTTGGAGCCTTGCACTACAATGTCTCATGCATCCCACATCTCATGCCAGACAAAAGGCTTTATTAAAAGAAAAAATAAATTAAGAATAGAAAAAAAAATTCTACAGTTCAGGTCTGTTCTGTGATGCTTGTTAGGGAAGACAGTGACCACTACCAATTTTGGGGCACACTACCAGTAAAACCCAAGAGACCATGTGAAAAATAATGCTGTTTCTAGTGGAGCTCATTTGTTTGGTTGATTTTTGTCGCTTAGACCTTGCCTATATGGTGAAATTTATAAACTAATGGGTGTATTTGCATTGCCTCAGCCATTCACATGCTCTGCCTGCAGGAGCTTTCCATACACCACTGGCATGAGGGAGTTTGTTCTGCACATCCCTGCTCAGCAGCCAGCATTCCCCTTCAGCATCCTAGCCCACTTTAATGGAAAAACCTTTCTAAAGCCCTGGCAACCCTTCGCAAACTGCAATAAACAGCAGCAGCAAAATGCCTTCTTCACTACTGCTGCTATTTCCAAGCAGACCTCTCTGTGGAAGGCTGAACAGGCAGCTCCTGCCCTGGTTATTTCTCCAGACTCTCCTGATCTGCTTCAAGCATGAAAGCCACTTCCTGCTGCCCACACTTTCTCCAGTCTGTCTCTCCAGGTCTTCACCTACTCTCGGGGCAAGTCATCACCTCCAGGGGCTCTCCTGGATGATGCAGTGCCCTCTGGTGCTCCCACTGCCCTTCCAGTCCTGTCACCACAGCATGTGCTGTTCTTTCTCAGTAATATGACTTGAGAGAGGTGGAAGGAAGATTTGAGGTTGAAGAGGGCTGGGGTCTACAAACACTGCCGTGGTTTTTGTTTTTGTTTTTGTTTTTTTTAATACTGCTGGTAGGATTCAATGTACAAAGGCAAAGGGTGGCCTTGGATATGAAGAGTGAGAATGATACTTGCTGTAGCTTGTCTGAGGGAATATGTCGGTGGAGATTAATATCTCACAGTCTTTCCAAGCAATGGTATCTTTACTTCTGAAACTCTTGAATTGATGTGTTTTTAGTAGCAGCTACAAGATTTTTAATTGTATCTCTACAGTTGTGATATTTCTATCAATTGAGGGGTTTTGTGATTATGTGCTTGCGGGTCACAATTAAAGCCTAAGTATCTTTCATGCTAGACATACATTAATACTGCTGCCAGCCCTGAGTAAATGCAATCAGAGCTCCCAGTCCTACAAACACATTAATATCCTCTTGTCTAGACCAACATACACAAAAAAATCAATCTGATACACACATTTTGCATATATGAGTTCATCAGTCCTTGTGCATGTCCTGTCATGATGCTATATTGAGTCTAATTGGGAGCAAGTTCATTTTCTTCATAGCAGCCCATATGGTGCTGTGTTATGTACTTGTGATAAAGAAGTGTTGATAGCACACCAATATTTTAGCTATTGCTGATCAGTGTTTGCACAACATCAAGACCTTCTCTGGTTTTCACTCTGCCTCTGCTCCACTGACCAAAGACAGGATGTCCCATACAACACATCATCACACTCAGCAGCAAAAGGGGGATGGAGGAGGGGGAAGCAATTTCTGGGAGACTGGCTGGACACTGGTCTGTCTGTGGGAGTTGGTGAGTGAATGCTTTTGCATTAATTGTTTGAGGCCTTTTTTCTCCTTTTTTTCTTCCACTTTTGTTCACTTCTTAAACTCTTTTTATCTTAATCCACATGTCTACCATGCTTTTGCTCTTGCTGTTCTCTGAAAGAACTGTGCAAGTGTCTTTGTAGGACTAAGGTCTACAGGCATCAGTCAGCAATATGCTTCAACGAAAAACTTTTAAAAGGAGTTTGCTTGTCATAAAATGAATAGGGTTGCTCAGGTGCTCAAGCACATGATGTATGTCATTGAGAGTACGTTTTAAAAATGAACCTAAATAGATGGAGCATATTGGCCCACTCATTCAAAGTGATAAAAACATGGAAGTAATTGTGTGTGGCAGAAAATTTGGGGCAGATGTTTGGCCCTCTCTATTTGTATGGTATTCAGCCCATTTTAAGCAATTTCTATAACCAGCACTTATTATGACAAACCCCTTCCAGCTAGTGTTTTTGCTGTGCCATGAATGAATGTTACAAGTGCAGCAGAGCCCTTCCTGAGAGTTTCCAGGCCTGCACAACTGTAGAGACTGTACAAGGAGGTGGCATTTGACCCTGAGGAGTTGCTCCTCCAGAAACTATTACCTTCAGATAACTCAGAAGGGAGAGCACCATGCTGGATCACATACTTCACACTCCTTCCACACATGAGATTAACAATGGCAGCCTCTGAAGAGACACTGATATGTATGCAATCTCATTACTCTCTGTATTTGCAACCCTTAAAAGCTGAGCTGAATGCATAGGGAACTAACCTGCTGCTGTGTCCCCTTGAAATTCTGATTTATACAGTATATAACTATCAGCCTATAATATAAACCTTTTGGGGATGAAAAGTCTTGGGAGTGAAATATAGTTACTGCCTTGCCTTGTGAGAAGTGGGATGGCATTTTATGTTGGTCCTTGAAGATTTCATTATCTCAGTGTTCTCCAGTCTGCACTGGTTAGGTGGGAATGCCTGGCAAACTTGCACACCCAGGCATAAGGGGAGTGACCTTTGTTGGACATGGACAGGAATTTAATCAGTAGTAAACACCACATAAACCAAAATGTAGCTTTGCTGCTACAGGGATCAGACAGACTCAGCCACACTGAATTGCAGCCATGGATTGCAGTCCTGTGTTTTGGAATGATTACAGCCTACATCTGAAAACCAGATTTTGAGCAAATCCAGAGACAGCGCTTAAAAAACATCTGCCAATGGCTTGCAACGCTTTTGCTTCATTTTATTCAGGTTGCATTTTTTTCTCAGTAGGGTATGAGCAAAATGCAAGCCACATCCAAGCTAGATACTTTTCACATCCTGGTTCTTCAAGCCTGGCTGTACCAATCTGTGTCAAGACCTAGCAAGACAATAGCACATGCACAAATCTGTATCTCTTTCAGTGACAATCAATGAATGAAATACAACATCAGTCTGACTTCTAGCCTCTTTAGACGGCCTTGCATGGAGCTATGGCTCAGCCTGACAACCAAAAGGGCCCAGCAATGAGTGCTGCTGTAACTGATTTGAATAAAAGCCTTTGATTTATTAAATGAAAGCTTTTGATATATTAAACTGTACTGTCTTTCTAGCAGATGAAAAAGCCTGCTGGTCAAATAGAGCTTCTCTCTCCTGTTGGCACTCCTCTCTTCCTTCCTCCCTTCCCATTGCCAGCTTTCCCTCTTGCCAAATCACTCTGACCCACATTTTGGGTATGTGACAACACTAAAGAATCAGTCTGTGGTCGTCCTGTGGCCAGTTTGACAGGCAGCTTTGCCAAACCCAAGTCCTCCAGTGAAGGCTCTCATTCCTGCTGGCAGCATTGCTCTCCTGTTTGCCATCCCACCATCTGTCAGCAGTGCAGCTGGGGGAAGGGCATCATCTGATGAAGGTGGGCAAAGTTTTACTGCTTTGGGTGGTGTTTACCTTCCATTTCTTTAAACAGAGCATTCTCTCCCTTCCCAAGACCTCTGCTGAGAATGCTCTCTTGCAACACATGTACTTGTTGCATGAGATTTCCATTTAGCTGAGACTCTTAGGAAGACTTGGACACCCTTCCATAACTGGCACTGCTAATACAACTACAAATTCATTTGTTACATTTCTTCTGGACAATGAAGACATGATTTAGTTCAACCTTGAGCATAAGACTACTAAATACTTCTTGTTAGCAAGCAGTCAGAACAATATTGCAGTGTAATTTTCCACGATCAGCTGTGTCAAATGTACCAATCTTATGGTGGTTGTACTTTCTAGAGGTGGTTGGGCAAGAGCGGTGTCTTCCCTTTACAACTGATAAATGGTTACATGATTTGGCTCCAGATTATTCAAGCAGACAAATTAACTTCAAATATTAATACATTCAGCAGCCAGTCAGACAAATTGCTTGTTCTACAAGCGCCAGAATGGTCATGGGGGAATTTTCCTTCTGCTTTCAGGAAACCTAACCTTCAGAGCAGAGCTTGGCCAGGCCAACAAGACCATCAATCAGCTAACAAAGTTGGCAGCAGTTAAACACATCTTCAGTTCTCTCTGGAAAGGAGGCAGGAAAGAAAAAAAGCTTGGCCAACTTGGCCAATGTCTACCAGGATTGTCAGAAATCTGTATTTCAAATAAAACACACGTGCCAGGGCTCTGACTCACCATGGCCATCTGAGGACCCTGCTAGGAGCCTGCCTTCCCCAAAACTGTTTTTCCATGGCCATGGGGTGAGTCATCTTGAAGAGACCAGTCTGCCTCCACAAACTGACAATGATGGTGTCCCTGTAAGATGGGCTACCATCACCTCCTCTTGCATATTTTACACCTAAATCCTTTCAGAAAGGACAAACCTGTTTAAAGTAACATGCTATACGTTAATAAACAATTGAGGAAATGGAGTTTAAATACATACATACATATATATATAAAAAAATTATAGCAGTAGAGTTTAAAATTTAAATGCTCTCATCAATTAGTGAGAATGAAAAATCCCTAGATCACTTTAACTCTGTCCAGTCTTCAAGCATTTGCATTTATGTGCTTTCTGAAACACAATATTCTCTTAAAACTCATCCTAACTGAGCTGGATATGGACTCAGAAGCCAGACTGTCGGTGTAACTTATCTCTAGTTAAGAAAAACTGAAAGGAAGAAAGGCATTACCATACACAACACGATACTTGCTGTGTGGAGTAATTATTGTGCTCTTTGTACTCACTTAATTGTCTGGTTGTAGAGCTTCAGAAAACATTTCTAGTACAGGAATATTTGAAGAAAGCCTTAAGGGGTGAAAACAAAAGCCAAGCTGACTGCTGAAGCACAACTCAGATAAGATTACAAATAAAAATTCTGTGTTCAACAGGCAGAAAACTCATTAATAATTTTATAATTTTGCTCAAGGTTTCCTTAAAATTCATATCTTCATTGAGTATAAACGTATTTTCTCTACAACATATGGCACTGATCTGAACCAATCAGAGGTGCTGTTAGTGCTCTGAGTGCTAAAGCAATTCCACAAATTATGCAATATATTTTGTCAGTAAATGTATAGATGTCATTAACATCACAAATCACACCTTGTTGATGTATATGTTAGCATATTTTTTTATTATGATTCACAGGTGTGAAGTTCTAAATATACTTCACATGGTGATGAGGTATCCAACTGATTTGGCTTCCAGAAGACATTTAACGCTACTGACCCATGGAGATGGGTTGTTCCTACTGGACTTGGAATTACTTGTTATTTATTATTGCTACTCCAGGCCCAGCTGAAGCAAGACACAGTCTGCTACCCACAGGCTGCATTCCCATTGCTGACTGAGAAGGGCCCAGCGGTGCCAGCACATCCAAGCCATGGATATGCTTATTACAGACCCTGAGCCTCCCACATCTGTCCCTACACTGAATAAATATGGCTAAGTCCTCTGGGAAGAGATCTGTGTAACAACTCCATACTTGGTCTCCACACTTTAATTTAGATGTGAGCAGCAATAATGTAGTCTTCATTTAAACCAAGGATTTTTATATCCCTTAATGGAACATATCCTTAAGGGACAGAGTGTAGAAGATTCTTCATCAATATTGCATAGGCAATGTGCATATTTAACTTGAGTTTATCTTCCTTCAGAGGAGACCACAATGAAACAAAACCTCCATGGATTGTCCTGATTGCACGATATCAAAGAGCAGTTTTGGTGTCTCATAAGCAGGTACATCTCTGAGCCTTCACAGCTCCTTTGCTCTTCCCTTGACAAGCCCAGGATCTCACCAGGAGAAGGCTGTACAGAAGGAATCCACCTTCTGCCCTCTGGCCACAGCAAAGCCAAGGGCAGATAGGGAAAGCTGAGCTGTGCTCTACACAGTTGGTGAACTTTGTTTTCCCTTTTGGGGGGTTCATGCCATTCACTGCTGTCCTTCTGGGCTCCTTCTCAGCTTGTTTTCCGAGCAGCTATGTGTATGTTGTACAGAAAGAAGGGATAGCATCCAAATTAAGCTCTCTTTCCCTGCAAGGTACCACTAATCACCCTCATTTTCTAGCATCACATAGTCTAGATATTCTAGCATCACAGTATCTAGACTATGTGTGCTACTATTTTTGGGTCAAGTTCTTTAAATGCAGTTATTTTACCCTAAGCATATCCACATATAACTATATCTATTTTGATACAGATTTTTCATTTATGGAAAAGGTCAAATGCTTATGAGCAGTTTAACTCATTTGTATTACTTTCTGCCTAGATAACTCTTCATAGATTTGTTCAAAAAGCAATTTGTTGTTACTTCAAATGTTTCTTCAAAAGGAAATTATTTTTTCACTTTAGTGTTTTCACTCCACATTCCCTGACCTCAAACTGTTGTAGTCCATGAATAAGCCTATTTCTTGTTGAGAAGGAGAATCTATCGCAATTCTCCAAACAATGAGAAGGATTCAGCTTTAGGAAAAAGGCCATTGAAAAATTTCACAGGAAAAGACAGTACAGTCACCCCATTTTTTCTGCAATTACCAGACCTGTGACTAGCTCACACTTCTGATTTCTACTTCAGGGAACTTGTGCTAAGCAGCAGCACCATTTTGCTCTTTTTATGTAAAATCTAGTCTCATCAATACTTTTCCAACAGATACCCACTGCATTAAATACTTTTCAAGAGATAACAATCTCCAAAGCCAGCTTCCATCAGTGAAATGCATTTACAGAAGGATGCTCTTCACTAATTCCCTCTCTCATGCATTAAACAGCTTTGGGCCTTGAGTCGAGGGACAGGAGGAAGGAGGCTGAAAATACCCAACTTCATAAAGACACTTTCCCTTCCTGCACAGCAGAACGTTTGAAGCTGATGCCAGCCTACTCAGCTGGAACAGCAGCACTAATGTGAGCATCATGCTCCTGTTTGTAAGGACTTCTCAGAGTACCTGACAGCTGCAAAGCTGTTGGCTCCTCAGTGCTGCCCTGCTGACAGAAAGTGCCTCAGCCAGAGAGGGCTCTGGTCTGCACCACGAGGAGCAGGATCTCGCCAGCCACTCCAGCAGCTGTGGGGCTACGTGGTGGAAAACACACAGGTGCCACACAGGTGTCCTGGGTTAATGACTTTGCTAATGATGCATCCTTCTGGAGAGCTCCCGGTGTTGGCGCTCCCTGCCCACTGCCATCCGTGCCTCCTCCTGTGCTGCAAGACTAGGGGAAAAGATTCCCCTCTCACATGCAGCCATGCAGGAAACACTCCTGCCTCTCTGAAGGATGACTCTGAATGATAAACAGCATAAGCCAGGAATCTTGGCAAATTAAAAAGTTTAATTTATGATGCTGCATAATTCTAGCTGCTTAGCAGGTGTGACATTACACTTGCTTATTTGAAAGCCAAAAGAGGTAAATTAGATGAAAATGTGCTTTGTAGGAGGTTGTTAATCAGAAAGGACTGCTGGCTCCTTCAAACCGCAGGTGTTCTCAGCCAGTGGACTGTGCCACCAGCAAAGACCTCTCAACCCCATGGGTTCACGGCTGCCCACGAGGGCTGTTTGCCTTGTTGGTTTTGGCAGCATCTGAGAGGTCTTGAACTAGGCAGCTTTCCCTCAGAAGGGCTCAGCTCCTATTGCCTTTTCCCCCAGCACAAGAGCTGATCACTGATTCTCAGCAGGAACTGGCGCAGCTCCTTGGCTTATTCAGTATCCTACAAATAAATAGCTGCTGAGCAAAGCGATTCCGGGGAAAGAGAGAGAATAACAACAGTCTGGAACCATTCCCACCCAGTGTCAGAGCAAAGTTCATCAGCCAGGAGATTTCTTTTGTATCCAAAAAGAATGACATTAATCTCTGTAACAGAAGAAAATTAGTCTCTCTGCTTGGCAAAGTGTTAGTGTCACTCATGCTCGCTACTTCACTTGCTCAAAAATCTGAAATCACCTGAGAAAATGAGTCACAGAAGGTCTGAGACCTTCAGAATAGAAATTGCTACAACACACATACAGGAATAAAAGGTGCTTTCCAGGTCTTCAAGTGGTTTTATCCAACAACATTTGGAAGTAAATGCTAACGCTAAGAGGGAGGGAGGGAGTTAAATGCTTATAAAGTGCTTAAAACTGTTGGCATTCAGTTTTAAGGCATCAAGTGCTCAGGGATCTGTCCTAGGGTATGTCACAGACCCTTGCTGGTCCTTTGGCTTGGTTGTGTCACCTTTAATTCTCCAAGTTATTATTGAAAAGACACAGAAACGGGAGTAAAAATCAGCACAGCAAAGCTGTATTTGAAGCCTAGTTTCGTCAGCATGCAGACAGGATCTTCCTGTGACATGATAGGAAACATTCCCACACATTCCTTAAAATACCCTTTTTCTGTGCTACATGAGTCAGATTGCTGAATTTTCTTTTTTTTTTTCAATTCCCATCTCTATAGGTCTCTGCTGGCTTTTCAGCCTTCCAAGCAGAGCACAGCTGTCAGGCAAAGCAAGCTGTGAGAGAACCAAAACCCACGGCCCAGAGGGTCACCAGCTGGATGCTCAGGTGCTCAAGAGGTCTCTCCACCAAGGTCTGTGCTGACCTTGCCATGCTGCTCCTCTGGGCACACGTTTCAGTCCTGCTGTGTTTCCCTCCCCTTCTCCCAGCCTAATGGGTGTGATTCAGTATTTTACAGGGGGTCTGGATTGTGTGTGGAGAGGTGATATCGAGTGAATCTGAGGCTGAGGGAAAATTCATCTTTCTACTAATTCCTGCTCATATTTCTAACTCAGTTGAACCTCCTAATTTATTGTCACCTCCACCTTTTGTAACAGCTCCCTAATAGGGCATGAAACACCAGTGAAATGAACACCAGATTTTGGAGAGCCCAGAGCAAATACGTCCTTCTGGTTTGTCATTGCCATTTATTTTTTGAACTTTCTTTCCCTCCCCTTAAGTCCTTGATTCAATCCATGACAGTTTCTTTGCAGCTCAGATGGCTACTCATTTTTCACACCAGATTTTGTGACACACCATATCAAAAGCCTTACTGAAAGCTCAGAACCGCTTAATCGATTTCATTCCCATCATCCATTAATTTAGTAATTCTATCAAAAAATAATCTAGCTTGGGTGGTACGATTTGTTCTTTGTGAACGTGCACAGATTTTTTTTCCTTGGGGTTTTCTATCTCCCAGAGATGTGCGGAGTTCTTTTCCGCTTAGTATTTCATTACTGAACAACAGTCTGATATAAGAGTCACCAGAAGACACACTCTGACAGCTGTGGCAGGTAAGAAGAAGATGCAGTCATTCCACTGCAATATAGTGAGAATCAGTAAGCTAGATTTTAAGACAAGTGACATCCCAAGTGACCCATAGCACATGAGGAATCTGGTGGTTTCAGTCCTACCATTTTAAGATTCCTTATTACTGCTTTCCCTCCTAATAGCTTTGCATCTAAGTCTTCCAAATGTTTTTGCCATGTCCTGAAATCCCGGGATCCATTTCACAATGCACTGCAGAGCCTTTGCTTTTAAGTCCATAGGGTAGCACTTAATGTGCCCAAACAGAAAAGGGATTTTTGTATCTTGATTAAATTATCAGCAGACAGCGGGTTTTGAAACATTTTTTACAGGAATTATTTCTTGTTTCCTTCCACTGAGAAATGGAGTGTCCTAGGATAGGATAAACTTGCAAACAAATGAGAAATTCTGATGTATCTTGGTCAATTAACTTCTTCAGGTTTGTCTTCCAGGTGAGAAAAGCACTTTGAAATCTGATGGGGCAATTAAACAATGAACTGCTCAAAGGCTGTCATTTTTAGTTCATCAGTAGGACCTTTTTCTGATTCCAGGTTTTCCATTTCTCAGCCAGGGCATTAAGCAGGTGTTCATTTGTTGTGATTTCAGGTACTCTCCCTCAGGGCTGACCACTGGGTAACTTTAACCTGCAGTGGCTGTTTGCTGAACATGGACAAAGTTTTCTTCTGGGAGCCCACAGAGAAGACAGAGTGGAATCAATAATTTTGAAGCCCAGTTTTAAAGGGCTTCAGAGTTTTACTGGCCTTACTTCCCTTCTCCATTACTTTTTCACTCAATGTCCTGGTAGCCTAATTGCCATATGGTTTGCATTAGCTACATTTTTGCTTTATACAAGCTGTGTTAAGTCTCTTTTAATGTGGATAATCAAGATCTGGTTGCATGATACTGTGGGGGACAGAAAAGTTTGGAAACAAATGGCCTGTAAGACACACCTTGTTCCCCTCCTTTCCATTCACTTTTTTCTGGTCCCAAGCCAGAAACTTTTTCCTAAATGTTGTTTGGAAGCAGTCGGCTGCAAGAGTACTTCAGGCACAGCAGACAGGCCCTAGCAGAGCTAGAGGAGCAGGGAGAAAAGAGAGCTGAAAGAGGGAGGGAAGGGGAGAAGCAAATACATCCTTATCAACTCTTATAATAAGTGAAAGAAGCAGGGCAAAGGGTAGAGACTTGACTTTCAAAGCTCTGTTAACTTCATTTTTTCCAAAGGAAATTTTCATCTACATCTCATTATTACAAGATCAGAGATGGCTCATGGGTACTGCAGAGGCTGTGGTCACAAAGCACATTCACAATGAAAAACCATTTTGATTTCAATTTGCTATTTCCTTGTCATACAGAGACATTATCAACACCTGCATGCAGACCATGGACCTAAGCCCAGCAGGACTCCTAGAGAAGTTAAAAAATCTCATTTAACCTCCTCAGTCTCTGCTAGGAAGCTGTGATTTCCAGTGTAAATAACAAAATGGCCTATACACACTGTTTCTGAAATCTGAGGACAGTGAGACCACAGAACTATCTGATGCCTGGTCTGATATTTGCTATGACTTTCTATAAAAGATCCTCATTGGAAAAGAGATTGAGGGCCCTCTTCCTGGGAGCAAGCCATCATACACAACACACCCACTTCTTCCTGCTGGACAGCTTCTCAAAGCCTGCTTTCTGAAGCTCCTGAAAAGCACCAACCTGCTTAATTGCACAGCCTATCACACACCATGGCAAGAGGGACTATCTGTCATTTCCCCCCCTGCTTCCTGTGAACCTCTCCAGTTAGGTTAAAGCATGCCTGAAGGGTCACAGGAGCATCCTTCTGAGCCTTGGGAGGGCCCCCACCGGGACAAAGAACATTTTCAGGCTAAGCTGAACTTACTTTATTATTTATTCTGGCCCCTCTTTCTGAGGTTGTGGTCTCCACTGGGCTTTGTGCCCAAAGACACTTTCTCAGGAAGGTGCAGACAGCAATGCCTGGATTTCCCCTTTTTATCTCAGAGTGACTCAGGGCTTGAAATGATTAAAGGTGATTAGTCTGACCACTAAGACATTTACTGCCAGCTTGCTAACTGGATCCCATCTGATTTTTATCCAGAAAAACAAAGCATACCACCATTTCAATGACTTAGAATGAGGTGCTGATTTATATTTATTTCAGTAGAAAGTTTAAGCCTTTATGAAGAGGATAAAGTTCCACTGAGACTGAGTGACAGATCCTAACATAAGAAGCTTTAGCATTTTATTCATTTATAAGAGTGTATTTGTATTCACTGTAATGCGTGACAATTCCAAATAACCATCTTTTTTTAAAATGTGCTTCCACTGAAATATGTTAACAGAAGCCTGTGTTCAGAAATCCAGTATTTGCAACATATTTTATGCAAATAGCTGTCCTTCAAGGTTAATGTCTGTTCTCCAAAGGTGGGGGCAGAGTTCTTACAGTCTTGCTAGAATGAGGCACTGAATCTGCAACCAGCAGAAAAGAAAAGAGGTTAAGTCCCAATTTCACCTTGGTCCAGCTGTGACAATGCATTGACCTCAGTGCTGACAGCCTAACCCAGGTTTAACCAGATCTGCTGGCTTTAGTGAATGTTTCCCTTGCAGCTGTACTCACATTATCCAGCCATGTGCTCCAGCTCTGCTCTATGTTTCCTCCTGCTTTTCTGGTAGGTGTGCTGTGGTTTATGACTGAGTAAATACAAGGGACAAGTGTGAAAGGTTAAAATCTTTCATCTAGCTCTTCAGAAGCAAAGAGCTAATGTACTAACTAGCATCTCCATGGAGCAGAGGCATCGTGAGAAAAATGAAGAGAAAACAGGAGGAAACCAATATTTTGAAAAATTACCCACAACTTCAAAAGAGCATTCATCTTCCTACAGATAAATGGTACTGAGGTTAGAGAACACTGGGGATGTTTATAGACACAGTGGTAGAACTTTCAAAGGCAAAAATAGGAGTAATTGTCTTTCTGACATTCATATTTATTGTTATTGTTGTTGTTATTATCGAGTATTTGTGTTTCAAAATTTCCTCTGCAGTACCTAAAGGGGTTTATGACAGACACTACAGGAAAGCTTAAAATAGGTATTTTAAACATAAGGATGGAAAAAAAAAATAGAATCCAGTTGCAGAAAAACAGCTGCATCATCTTTTTCTCTGTGTGTGTGTGTGTGTCTTAGATGCTGAGTTGGATCCCCAAACTAAATGTCTCCAAAACTTGACCGGAGGATGACATTTCTGTTTTGTGGCAGCTCTTCAGGTTGTGACATTTATTGTTGCTGCTGTGCTTTTTTCTCTGTACAGGGACAAAAACAACCTGTTTCCGTTGTTTGCACAAAACAGAAGCACTGGGTTTCAGTCTCCAGTGCCTGCACCTGTGGCCCCTGGCGATGGCAAGGCTGCCATGGGACACAGGGCTCTGCTCTCGCTTTTCAAGCCTTCAGAAATACCTTGATGACACGGCCACCTTCCTGTGAAAAGATCTGAATGGCGAAGCAGCCTGTTTCCTGTATGATAAATGAACAGCACGTACTAACCAGCTCTAATGGGCAGGATACGGGTGAGTGGCTCAAAATTGGTATAAGAATAGGAACAAATGGAATGGACTGAGGGATAGGAAAAATGCCCATTTGCAGTGCATTTCTTGTCACAAGAATAGAGATGGATTTTTCTAAGCACAATGATATCCCCTCTTGCCCCAGTGGTAGCATTTTTGAAGAGGGCGCTGCCACTGCAGTTTCTGATTCAATGGGATCAGAATGAAAATGACACCAGGCTTATTTAAAATTTGCATCCCAAATATTTTTTCTTTGCATATTTACACTGTTGATTGGCATTAGCATGCAGTCTGGTACCAGATGAAAGCACAGACTAAGTTCATCAAAGATAACAAGTAATTCTGAGTAATGACTAAATGGCATTCCTAGATATCTACTCTTAAAAAAGAAAATGAATAGTTCTAGTTGTAATTACCAACTCAGTTTCCATACTCTAAGCTAGCATTTATGAATATCGAACTAGGCTCTAATTGACTATGTTAGCTATGTGTCAGTTTAGTTTTCTAATACAAAAAAAATTTAGTTGTTATCACTAGAACTGTTTGTTAAAGTTGAAAGCAGATAAATCATTAATAGGGATGTCATTTATTCATTATGGTTAAAATATATATCTCCACTTGTCACTTGGATGAATCTAGTTTCTTTTCTCATCTCAGTTTATTGACATCACAGATGAAAAGAGCTTCTTTACTGCATTCCTGATGGAGCTTAAAGCCTTTACAATTGTTTATTGATGAACTAGTATTTTGAAAATCAAGACTGCTGAGGCTTAAGATTGTAGTGACAATTACATGGTGTTTTGTTGCAAAGCTAACAATTTGTATGGGATTGATGATAGCTTGACATTAAGCAAATAAGGTATTATTATTGTAATTCAGTTCAGAATTTTGTTGAAAACACTGCCTTGGTCCAATGCACAGATATCTATGACTGTGCTATAGTATCCCCTTCATGCAAAAATTTAACCACTTCAGTGCCTTTCCCCTAGGCATTTGCAACTGCACAATGCAAAGGCAGACCTGCCGAGCCCTGTCCACAGTAAGGCATGGGAGTAATTCCTTCCAGGAGACCAGCTCTGCTGCAGATTACACATCGGTATTAAGGAGTTCACGCACCCAGCTCAGAGGACTAACCCTGGAAGACCTGCTATGAATGTATGTGGTAGAATACAAGCCTGAAAGATATCACTGCTAGATGAGCAGATTTTTCATCATTTTTAAATATATTTATTGCCACCTGCACTGATAGCTACATTCTCACTAGAAAACAAAGAAATACATTCCTTGTACTGAACACATCTTGAAGGACTACTGATTTTAAAAGAACATCTGAAAAGCTTGGCACAACAACAGAGAACCAGACAACATGCTCTTCCTACCATACTCAGTACCAGGTGCAAGAATCTACTTTAGGACATTCAGACACTGCAAATGCCTGTCCTTATATTTACCAGTTGGAAAACAATTGTATTCAACACAAAAAGATATTGTGTAGCAAGAAGGCTAAAGCCTGGGAATTTTGAACCTCAACTCTTGCATCAGCAAATTTTCACCCATGAGGAATTTATGGTGCACAGTGGAAAACATTTGTTCTCCCTGGGAGATGAACTTTAGGATTCGGGGCTACAACCTCAGATCAACCTGATTTTTATTTCTCCTAGCTGGATGAGTGCAAGAGAAAATTTGGAAGGCATTGCCCACTCCAGTGCTACTCACTCAGGGGCAGCTTGCTGCTGATCTGCATCCTCTTGGAACATGTGCTTTGATGGTTCAACGGTGTGTTGGCAGCCTGACCTTCAGTGTTTCAAATTCTTACTGTAAGTCAATAGTTCTGATGTTGGTGAGGTCATACAGGCACAATTCCAATGCAGGTCTGGCTGCACAAACATTTGGGAGTTAAATTGTCCATCCAGTGCATCTCTTGACCAACATCTTTATCAACAAGAGCTTTGAAACACATCTTTCAGTGGAAACTGGGCATGTGATGGTGGCACACTCAGCTTTAATAATGAGATAATTAAAGTCTCTGGTGTTCTGTCAGTTGCTCAGGAGCATAAACACGCCCCACATGGAGAGGGAAACAATTTTCCCTCTTCTACTGCCAATTAGTAGTGTGACATCTCAGAGCCTGCCAGATCTAAGAAAATATTGCACACTTTGATAAACCTCATGCACCTACATAACCTAGCATTGCACTGGGGGCACATATGGATTAATGATACAGCTCTCACAAGATGAAATATGGTGGTTGATGCTTTAGTACACCAAGATTATTTGCTGCTGCCTAAGTCAATAGATTTTTTTTAATGAAGTATTTTTGCAAACAGATCTTCCCTTCCCATCCCCACATTGAAAGCAATGATGGCATATCCATAATTTTCCTTTCTGTTGTTCCCCATTGTGACTGTACCTGTTAAGTGCCTGTTGATACGATTTCTGTGCCCAAATGAGCCACTGCTTTGTGTTTTATCACTTAAGACTTTCAAGTATTATTACTTGAGTCACAGATGTAAATTTCACAAGACACCAGTGAAACATTTGAACACCACAGATGAAATTTATTTTGTTTTATTTTCATTTGTATTGAATTCACTCAAATTGCTAACTACTGAGAATATATTGAAGAGTATACTGTTACACATCTATTTCCAAAGTGTTGTTACTGTTTTCATTATTAATGTTCTATAGTTTAATCCTTAAAACAAACAAACAAACAAACAAACAAACCACCCAAGATTAATTAAAAATATGGTTTTCCTTCATTTAAATCCACGAAGATTTGTGAATTTTAACCTAGAACAAGATCAAGAGATTTCTTCTGTCTGGTATCTTTTCCCAGTTGACTCCATGGCATACTGCAATGATAATGTGTCCTGTGCATCCCAAAACATCACTTGCCAAAGAGCAGTACAGTGGATTGCATATTCTGACTGGCCAAGTCACTTTTGTCATTTTGAGTTTCAATAACAAATTTTTAAACAGAAATAAATGAAACAACATAGGCAATATATTTGTATGTTCTTTACCCTCATCCTTTATGTTTTAAAACTACATTGCTCTTGTAAATATACTGTGAAAGGCAAAAAAGTCTCTGCCCTCTGGGGCAGAATCTGCTGACAGCACTGAGGTGTGAAAGCCATGCTAAGCCCAGAGGTGCAAGCAAATGAAAGGAGAAGCTGACAAGCCCAGCACAACCTGTCTTGCAAAGGGCTGGTGGAGAATGAAGAATCTTGTTGCTCTTCTCCATGTCTGCTGAAGCATTTTCAGCAGGTACATGGCTATGAAAGTAAGTGTATGAAGGGTGGAAGACATCCCAGGAGGAGCACAGAGTCTGATATATACAGGCTAACTTGGAGCTGGGTCTGGCAAGGGGTGTGAAGGACTACCAGAAGGGGCTCTACAAGTTCATAAACATCATGGAAAACATGGCCCCACTGCTGAATGGATCAAGGGACCTGGTGACATACAATGTGGAGAGGCTGAGGTACTCAGTGCCTTTTTTGCCTTAGTCTCTACAAGGAAAACCATCCTTCAGGAATCCCAGGCACTTAAGACCAGAGGGAAGGTCTGGGGCCAGGAAGACTTACCCTAGTGGAAGAGGGGCAGTTTAGGGAGCACTAGAACCAAGTGGACGTACATAGCTGCTGCGGCCTGACAGGCTGCACTCACGATGAGGGAGCTGGCTAATATTGCAAGGGCAATCTTGATTACCTTTGAATGGTCATGGCAACTGGGAGAAAATATCACTCCTATCTTCAAGAAGCCCAGAATAACTATCTAGAGAAGTACAGGACATTCAGTCTTATCTTAGTCTCTATGAAGGTTTAGGAGAAAATCTTCCTGGAAAGCATTTCCAAATATAAGAAGGACAAGAAGGTTACGGGGAGTAGTCAGCAAGGATTTACAAAGGGAGGAACATGTTTGACAACCTGATAGCCTTCTACACTCATGAGTGCTCTAGTGGACAAGGGGAGAGCAGTGGACACTGTTTATCCTAAATAAAGACTTTGAGATCAAGTCCTGTAGTATCATCATAGACTAGCTGACAAAATATAGATCAGAAAAGTGGACAGTGATGTGGAATAGAAGGTAGCTGAACGACCAGGTCCAGCGCTTTGTGATCTGTGGCCATAAGTCCAGCTGGAGGCAAATCCCTAGGGACACACATCATGGGGCTTAATGCTGGGGCCAATACTGTTCAACACCTTCATTAATGACATCAGTGATGGGGTAGAATCCCCATCTCTGCAAGTTCACAAATGACATAAAAGAGAGGAGTGGTTGATAGACCAGATGGTTGTGCCACTGTTGAGGGACTTTGGGGCAGAGGTGAATCTCATGAAGGGAGAGTACAGAGTCCCACACACGGAGAGGAATAATTCCAGGCAGCAGCACACACTGGGGGCAAGAGTCTGGAAAGCAGCTTTGCCAAGGAAGACCTTGGATTCCTGGTGGATGACAAGCTGCCCCTGAGCCAGCAGTGCACCCCTGTGGCAAAAAAAAAGGCCAACAGTGTCCTGGGCTGCATTAGGAGTGATGCTGCCAGCAGTTGATTCCTCCTGTGCATTCAGCACTGGGGGGACCACACCTGGCATGCTGGGTTCAGTTCTAGGCTCACCAGTAGAAGACAGATTTTGATTTTCTGGATCAAGTTCAGCTAAGGGCCACTAAGATGATGAAGGGATGGAGGCATCTCTCATATGAGGAAAGGCTGAGAGGGATGGGACTGCTCAGCCTGGAGAACTTTCAGGGGTAACTTATCAATTTATATAAATATCTTATGAGAATGAGTGAAAAAGACAGGGCCTGCTTCCTGTCAGTGGTGTCCAATGAATAGAGAAGGGTCAAAGGACACATTAAACCACATGAAATTCCATCTGAACATGGTAAAACACATTTCTACCATAAAGGTGGCCTAACACTGGATCAGGTTGCCCCAAAGGGCTGTGGATACTCCATCTGTGGAGAAATTGAAGGTCTCACTAGACATATGTGAGCAGTGGGGTTGAAGGTCATAGAATCATTGCATGGCTTGGGTTTGAAGGGACTTTCAGTATCATTTAGTTCCAACCCCCTACCATGGGCAGGGGTGTCACTCAAGAGATCAGATTTCTCAGGCCCCTTGAACACTTCCTGGGATGGTACCTTCTAACATCATCCATTCTGTGATTCTGTAACAATGAATATAATCTGTCTGGTCCATTCTACATATTTAGGGATCCTTTTTTATTTCATTACCACCTACAATGGGTTGTTTTCATCAGATAAAATTTTGCAGCTGTATCATAACTGGAGAGTACACATCCAATGAAGAGATTGATCAGGATAAGGGAAAGAATCAGCCATGACTTCCAGTTTGATCCAGCCATTTCAGTGTCTAATACATCACCTCCCTTGGTGCCAGTCAACAGACACAGTCTATCCCATGATTTCATAAGGGCAATCAAACAATGGTCACATCATAACAAATTAGGAGAACTCTATTGGCATTGTCTGTGACCTTAGCTCACCCTTGTGAAAGACAAGTTACCCGAAGGACAGTAACCAAAGAGCCCAGCTCAGCAACAAGAGCCCTTTATAAGAAATGTGGACAGGGTTAGGACTGAGGAATTGCGAGGCAGAACTTTCATCACAGTAATTTTGCTGGACTGCTCCACAGGGAGCCATAGAGAGAGCTAGGGAGTCTCAGACAGTAGACATTCCAGGATCCATACATTTATAAATACTTCCCCTGAACCAAAGTCCCCATTCAGAACACAACTAAACTTTAAGAAAGTCTTAAATCCCATTTTATGTGGCTTAGGACCATTTCTTATTAGAGCTAGAAAGACTAGATATAAATCTCTGTCCAAAACAGTAATCCTCTTATATTTCATTACTAGCACCACAAGCCTCTGTGAAGCGGTCTCTATCAGAACCATAATAACACTGAGTTGTGGCTAAGCTCTCTATCCCAAGTTCAGTCACAGCAAACCCACTAACACATTAAATCTGTGCCTGCCTTTGATTTATTAGTACTCCCTAAGCCTTTCCACAGCCAGGTACGGGTCTGAGACAGCAGCTACCAGCTGCGAAGGAAGGTAAAAGGTATTCTAGCATCACATCTCTGCTGTGCCTGGCTATGGAAGCACTTCATTTCAGGACCTGTTATCTTAACAAGCTGCTGAAGATAGTTCAAACTTATCTGTTATTTTGCCTTCTATGAACTGGATAATGTATAACTCCTGTCTGAGAGCTGGTAACTGACTACAGGGGCTCTTCTGCTCCATCTATGGCAAAATTCAAACAGGTGACTTCAAGCTGATTTTTGTCCTGACACAATTCCTAAGTGCTCACATGGGCAGTTACTGAGTTGCAGCCATTGGCCATGACTAACAGATGAGGAGCAGCTAAGGACAGCTTCTCACTTTCTCATCTTGGTTCCATGTGTTTTGATCTGCTCAGCAAGCCACTAACACTGTTTCTTCCACTGGGTTGTAAAATTTGCACTTAGGATCCAAGGAGAGTTTGACTGGACTAAACTAGTCTTGTTAGACTAGTGTCTTTGTCTTTTAATTGCCTGGGGCATGAAATGTCCTGTGCTGGGACTGTCTACGTCTACTCAATGGCTCTCCAAAAACAGATGCTGCCTTTAAAAAATCTGAAGTTTGTTTTAGCCTTTGCTACAGGCAGGAAAACTCAGCTTTTTGATGGTAACCTATGAGATGAAGGACAAGAATACAAAATTTTGGTGCTTTGTCTTCAGCAAAGTCAGTGTATACTTCCTGGGAGATGGCCTTTCCCAGTAGTTACTTCTGACTGCACCTGCTCAAGCCTATTACTGCACACAAGTTGCCATTGATATACATTTATTTGCTATTCATTCTCCACATGCACATCTTCTCCCTTCACTTTTGTGTACATACAAATTTTTGTTTCCAGCAAGCAAGTCAGTCAAATAATAGCTCTGTACATAATTTTTTTTATAATAAATGGAAGTTTGGAACATGCTTATCTTCCTTTTAATAGGATAGTAGAGTAGGAAAACAGTACTCTGCAAATTAAGAACAAATACTTCACTTTTTCACACAAAATTTGGTTTAAATTATTTTGAAATTGTTCTTTATCTAAATATGCCATTGAGTTCTGCTGTTGCACTCAGCAGCCATGTAACAAATACACGGTTGATTTGTCACAGGTAGCCATGGCTATTTGCTGTTGAACTTTTAAGAGTGCTTTTATATTCTACTTGCTTCCTGTAAGCAAATAACAACCTGCAGGAAAAAAACAAGGATCCATGTGACATTGTCCGTGTGGTCAGTGTTTCTCCTCAGCTCCAACAGCACCCCACGCAGGTTTGTGGCGGTGAATTTGCTCCCACTCAGAGCTCAGCAACTATTTTTAGAACAAGTGCCGGATGTCATGACTATTTTTGTTATTAGAGAGCCATCTTGTGGTGCATCTTATTAGTAATAAGTAAAAAAAAACAAACCCCAGTGTATTACAGTTCAGAAATTGTTGTCTATAAAGACTCCAGTGGTTTTGCATCTTCCATGTATCCACACTCCCCAAAGCTCCTTTTGAAATGGGAATTGCCTAATCTCAAATTGCACTTCTGAGTCATAGCAGTATTTGTTAGGGACTGGGGAAAAGGACATATTTCTCTTCCTTCAAATTGAAAAAAAAAAAAAAGAAAAAAAAAAAAAGAAGAATTAAAAGGGTTTGGAGTGCAAGCAAATAGCTACAATTTACAGCACAGTTTTATCCCTTCCTAACACCCAATGTACTGATCAAAGCAGGAGGCAGATAGTCTAGCTCTATTAATGAGATACATGATTATTTTTTTTTTTCAGCCATGAGACTTATAAAACATCCTGGAAACCATTTAAATTCAAATAACATTTGTTGTTACTGAAGTTATTAAAAAAAATTGATTTTTAATAATAGTAAAAGTACATGTTGAAATGTCATTCAGGATGCTGACAGATTACAATCTTCCAGTGGCAGGGACATTTGACATCACACTTCAAATTCCCATTTTCAAATCTGCAGTTAACTGAAAAGGATCAGAATTGAGAAGGAACAGAATTGAACTATAGTCAATAAACCAAATTATGAAACGTCTTTGAATTTTGGCAGATTCCTCCTTCCATAAGATGCAAATCTTTGCCCACTGCTACATAACAAAATAATGCAGTGTGCAAAATACCACTGAGCTTCCAAAGAATCTGTGTTTGGAGGGAAGAAAAAAACCAAGCCCTTTGATAAAACAGAATGCCTCTATGCATTGAAAATTTCCCCCTGCAGCTTAGAATGAGACCCCAACATTTTTTCCCTGTATATATATAACTGTTCTCTTGTCCATTAATAAGCTGTAATTATCTATTGTCCTTTCATTGAAAGGAAAAAAGCACCATGTAGCCAAAGATCATTAGTGGTCCACCCTCTGCTATCAGTGAAGTCAGTGAAAAAGAAAAGATAATTATAGAGGGTCTTTAGAGTAGCATATAATGATTAACATCTTTTCTAAAATAATTCAGGTTTACCTTTTTTAAAAAAACCCACAGCATTATGCAATTGCCTCTGCAGGACTTATTTAGTTAATCTCCTTTGCTCATCTTGTCTGATATTTGTTCCAGGTGGCCAGTAGGCTTTCACTAAAAAAAAGTCACAGGATATGGACCACTTAAAAATCAGCTGGGGGAGGGGAAGGGGGAAAGCCAAAGGAAAAAGGGTCAATGACAGGGTTAATCCTGAAGAACAGAATCGTCTGTACTAGATTAGAATATTTCTTTGGAAAGGACCTACAATGATCCCCTAGTCTATCTGCCTAATGAGAGAAAATGCTTCAGTGCACAGACTGGAGAGTGGGCAGGTTTGAGTCACAGCACAATGCTGCATGTTTTTAGCCCAGACTTTCTCTAAGCCAGTAATCAACTTGGAGGTGAAACTATGAACACAGGTGCTACTGCTGGAAAGGTATTCTCCTTTCTTTTAAATTCCCTAAGAGTTAGGAGTCAATAAACCGAGCTGGGATATCTACAGACCTCATGCTGGAACTGCAGTATGATTGTACCTTTCTGCATCTTTCAATCATATCTCCACATACTTCTCATAGCATAGCTATGAAAAATTAAGACTAGTATTCTAGTAAAGGTGCTCCTGTTGATAAAGTCACTTCCTTGTTTCCCTTTGCTCCTTCCTCCTAAAACATAGCCTTAATGTTTGATTTTGAGATGATCACCTACACTGAACTTTCAGCTTTCCTTGGCATCACTCACCTATCAAGACAGAGAGTAAGCAAGATCCAATCCAGTTGGAACCAGCTGGATCCAATCCAATTCAGACATGACTGAGATGGCCCCTAAAGAGTTAATCAGAATACAGTGGACAGCACAGCCAAAACCACATGCCAAGACCATGTAGCCCTGCTGAAGAATACTCAGTGCTGGCAAAGACTTTGCTGTGAACTGTAATGACTCCTAGTTATAGATGTGTTTCTTCTGAATCACAGTTCTTTGGACTCTGTAATTGCATTTAATTAGGTAATGAGGTCCTCTCTGTAAAGCAACTTGTATTCATTATACTCCCTGGTCGATCTTTATATCATCTTTAAACCATCCAGATGAAGATTCTGTATCATCACCCACACAACTGATTTTAAAAAGAGCACTGAAGTACTTTAATGACCCCTTTGGAACCTGCACAAGGTACCCAGCTCTGACAGCCTGGTATCAGCTGCAGTATTTCAAGATCTCTTCCATCCAACTTTAATTCTATATGGTGTGCACACTGCCTACCCCATGAGAATGAGAATCATAACCTTTTTTTTTTCCAGAATGTGCTTTTTTATATCAAACCCACTGGAGAATTCCAGCACTGCCATATCAATACAACTGTCTTGTTCCATCAGAACCCAGTTCACTATGAAAAAAACACGGCTGTTTGGAAAGTTCTACTTTCCATGAAATAACACTTATTGACAGTTTATTTACTGTCAATTACTTAATTAATAATTTTTTTTCTTTTTTTCTTTTTTCTTTTTTCTTTTTTCTTTTTTTTCACTTCGTATGAGATTTAAGCAAACAAGTAGATCCTCAGGTTTCTTTCCCTTTCTATAAAACAATGCTGGACATCCTCACTGCCACTGACATGTCCTCTGGTTTCCAAGTTAATTTGAAAATCAGTGTTATTTAATATTATTTCAAGAAGAACTTTAACAGCACATAAATTATTGATATATTTAATTTTAAAAGATGCTACCATATATTCTCCTTTCTACCTTCCTTAGGTAGAGTAAATGTTCTGTCCCATCCTGAAAATGAGATGTTTGTTGCCGTGATCTTGTCATTATTGTCATAAAGAAGACACCTTCCCTACAAATGCAGGTCTCTGCCTTGTAACTTGAGTACTGTGTGATCAGACACAAGTCTGCTATTTACACAAAAATTTCTGAACAGTGACACTCACTGAGCAGGTCCTTTGGTCAGGTTTGCCATACATAGCTGAAAATAACACCATTAAATAACTGATAGTTTTCAAGAATTTAGAATTTAAAGCTTAGACCTCACACAGCTGGTCAATATTCACTAGGGTGGGCTCTGCAACAGTCTCTTCCATACCCCAGACATGACTGAAAGCTGTTTTTCTGGCAGATCACTAGAGAAGGGAATGATGCAAGCCATTAGAGTGTTCCCCAAATAATTCTCATTTTTACTGCTGAGAAACAAAACATGCACTACAAAGTAGTGACATGGACAAGATGAGCTTGACGCTTCCCACCTCCAGGACAAAACATTTATTCTATTTAATGAATGTTACACAGTGCTGTCAGTATGAATAGTGGATGCCAAGTCTCTTGCCCTGAAAAAGGAAAGGAAATCAGCAGAGAAGACTGACTGGAAGGCCTCAAACCTGGCAGTGGCTGTAAAAAACAAGGGTTTCAGAAACATGGATGGGAATATCATGCCTGTTCCATACAGCTGGTAGCAACCTGCACTTCCCAGCCAGTGGTTAAAATGAAACACCAATGGACTTTCACTGTATTGAAATTACAGGTGGAAAAAATTAACCTCCCACTAGCTTAAATGGATTTGGGATTTACCACTGGAAAATAGAACACTGAGAGTGTTTTGATTCCTGTTACATTTTCTGGATCATAACATCATTCTGGGATATGTAACTTGCACCTTGCAAATAAAGAGAGGGGAAAGCAAAAGCTGAACATGCAGGGGGTTCATGGTTTCTAAACTTTGCTTCAGACTCTTACCCATGCTCTTACCATGACATTGGTCCCTTGGGCTTTCTGTCACATAAGTATATGTTGTCTTATGACAATCTTTACATGAAGTATTAATAGAGAGATATTTTATAGAAGTGATGACTATTTTCACTTAGACTACTAATTTTCTTTATTGCATTGTTTATTCAAGCATTACTTCTTTTTCCAGACCTCGAAAATAATGTGGATACAGCTTCATTCTTAGTCATTTCACTGAGATGAAGAGAATAACTGGACTTTAGCAATTCTTTATCTAAATCTTTCCAAAACTTTTGATAATGCTTAATTCTGCTTTTCAACATTAGTTTCACATCTTTATGATTCTCCCTACTGAAAAAATGGTCTACTCGAGTCAAAAGAAAAATGAAACTTCATCTCTTCTTCATTAGAGAAGAGAAAGTGGTATCAAACACACACATAGTAACAATAACCCAGCTTTCTGCATACTGCAAACTTCACTTCAATTTTTCATTTATTATAATATGCTAATATAGAAAAAGTATCAATGCTCTTTAATTCTATTTCTTGTCCCATATTTATTTCCAAACTAGTCATAGAACCACAGAATGTTCTGAGTTGGAAGTGGCCCACAGGGATCCTCAAAGTCCAGCTCCTGGCCCTGCACAAGACAACCCAAGAGTCACATTCTTGTGCCTGAGAGCATTGTCTAAATGCTTCTTGAACTCTGTCAGGCTGATGCTGTGACCACTTCCATGTTCCAGTGCCCAGCCACCCTCTGGGTGAAGAATTTTTCCTGATATCCAACCTAAACCTCCCCTGACACAACTTCAGGCCATTCCCTTGGTCCTGTCACTGGTCAACACAGAGCAGAGATCTGTGCCTGCTCCTGCTCTTCCCCTTCCTACAACGAGGAAGTTGTACCTGCTATGGGATCTCCCCTCAGCCTCTTTTTCTCCAGGCTGAACAGACCAAGTGACCTCAGCCGCTCCTCATATGGATTCCCCTCAAGGCCCTTCACCATCCTTTTGACCTTCCTTTGGATGCTCTCTAAGAACTCAATGTCTTTCCTATATCGTAGCTCCCAAAACTGCATACAGGATTTGAGGTGAAGCCACCCCAGTGCAGAGCAGAGCAGAGCAGAGCAGAGCAGAGCTGAGCAGAGCAGGACAATCCCCTCCCTTGACCAGCTGGTGGTGCCACCCAAGAACATGGTTGGCCCACCTTGCTGCCAGAGCACTGCTGACTTGAGTTCAGCTTGCCAAAGACCAAGAATTCAAAGTTCCTTTCCACGGCACTGCTCTTCAGCCTCTCATTCCCCAGGCATGTACATTCATCCTGGGTTGCCCTGCTCCAGCTGCAGAATCCAGCACTTGTCCTTGTTTAACTTCATACAGTTGGTGTTAAACTTCATACAGCAGTCCCTTTTGTAGAACACAGAAATACAGGCTTGTAAAACACAACAAAACCACAACTGATTCCATGAAATTTGATGCAGCCATGAGCTTCAATTTGTGTGTGGATAGGTGACTCACATGCTGTGATTCCTGTCGGCATTTCATTCTTAAGCATTATTTACAACTGTCCTGGACAGGCTTGTTTAATGCTAGAGATCTGCAGTAATTTTTTTTATTATAACCATGCAGAACAAACTATTCTTCTACTCCTGTCTGTCCTTAATCTGCAGTAGCATGTACAGAATTAGCAGGTAATGAAATATATTAGGAAGGATTGACTGCTAACTGTAAGAAACCAGCTCTTCCCATGTTGTTTATACAACAATAGTTGTCACATTTAAGATGATAATGAGCATCAGAGCTGAGTAAGATTATAAACTTTTAAGTGAACCTTAATTACATTTTTCAATTTTCAGTAATTGCCTGACAGTAAATCCCTCCTATGCCAGTCAGACTAGAATACAAGAGGCCTTTTTGTGTTCTCCTTTCTTAAAACACTGGAAAGGCTTTTTGCAGGATTTTCGTGATACCTATTATTCACCATGTCAGTAATTGAGGGCTCAAAACTAAGTGGCCAAGGAAATGCTCCTCATAACTACACAATATAAGCCGTCTACCATATTTTTAGCTTTATTCTCAGTTATTTGGATTGGGGGCAAAAGGCCTCAAATTCAGTTTGATACTATGAATAATTCACATAATTCCTCTAACTCACTATAGAAGAGACTGTAACATTTGCTGCAGTGAATAGGCAGCACCTAGTGGTCTTGAAATGCATAAACAGATCACTTTCTTAACAGTAATTTCTGCTTTTGCTGGGATCTATATCTTTATCTAGTGAATTTTTCCTTCAGTATTTCACAGACAAATACAAGAAAGAAAAAAACTCCTGTGTTTTTTCAAAAGTCATTGCTTACAATAAAGGCAACCCATATACATGCTGCATGTTTTATAAAAAAATCTAGTATTCCTTACAGTGAGCAAAGTATTTTAATGTCTTCATCTAATCGTAATCCTTCCATATTTAAATCAGGGCCTTCAAGTTAATCACAATAATTAGCAATATTGATATCAAACCTCAGAGTTTATTTCTCTTTAAATGAATCCAAAATTTGAAAACTATCCAACAATAGCTCTCTGAAATCGCTAAGAAAAGTGCAGAATTAAAAGGAGAAAACCTCATCAGTCAAGCTTATTGTAACAACCTGAGCTCCATAAGATTGCATACTTTGAAGGTTTGTTTTACATTTTATCATATTACAGCAGTCAGAGATTATTGGATCATTAGCTTTAATTTTAATCTAAGAATTTGTTTGTAGGTCCATTTATCTTCAGGATTTATTTTTTGCACTCTACCAAGTTTCTCATTTCAATAGAAAATATATTTTACTTGAAGCATTGCTAGAAACAGGACTGAGGTAGATATGCTTGCATCAGAAAAATTGCTCTGTAAATTTTTTAGTGTACTTCAGAACTTCATTGGAAATTTCAACCACAAAAAAAAAAAGTATGCACCAGTTTGATTCCATAGATGTCAATGAACATTTTTCTGTGAACCAAGGAACTCAGCAAAATATAGTCCTAAGACAGCCTTCCACTGGGGATAGGGAGCTGCTTACCTTCACAAGACAGACCACACAAACCCATGGCAAGAGCTAAAGGGTATTAGGTGTTCTACATCCCCAAATTTGTTAAAAAATGAAGGCTAAGTGAGTGCCTGCTTCTCCTGCTTACTTCCAGTTCTCCCAAGAGTCCCTGCATATGTAGAAGTTAATCCAGTTTCCAAGAAGGTGTGGAAAGCTGTTCACTCCTGCATGAAGAAAGGCATGAATTACATGTGTGAAACTGTTCTCTGTGTGCAAGATGTGTCAAAGGAAAACCTACTCAGAAGTGACAGTGATCAGAAGGCAGCCTATTAACCCTCACACTAACAGTGCTAGTAATAAAGTCCCTTCCTCACATAAAATCCATTTATTTTCTTTGTTCAAATTTAAATGTACAATCAGGAGGCCAAACTCCATGCTGCAATCAATGAGAAGACCTGCTTAAAATTGATAGTACAATAAAGAATTTTCAAAGTTGTTTACAGTAGGACTTTTCCTAATTTTTCTTTGATTTCTTCTTGGATTTAGTCATACTCAATTTGACATGTTGACACTGGATGATAAAGATCCCACACATGTAAAGAATTTCCCAAAAATGAGACTAATATGGATAAAATAAGGCTAATACTGAATTATAAGGGGGGAAATATACTAAGGAACTAAAGCAGGGTGTGATTTCACTCAAAATTGCTATTTTTCAAATATCAAAATGGCTTCTTAGCCTTGGAAAAAGTTTTTCAGTTCATTCACACAGAAAATAAAATATTCAAGTCTAGAACGGAACAAACATTAAAAAGGACATTTCTTGCTCAGAATAAAACCTGTTCAGAGACTACACATAAAATTCACATGGGAATCACAGTTAACCACTGAACTGCAAGGGAAAAATATTCAGAGTTGATGAAGTTTCTGAAAACAGGATAGAAAAGGTAATTGTTCCTTCTGGAAAAAAATATAGAAGAGGAAAAAAAGAAGATAGATATCTTTTCACAAGCTCATGTAGTAAAAAGAGGAGCAATGAAGCTAACAAAAGCCACTGACTTAATTTTTATTTGATAAGAGATTGTATTAGGATATTAATCTGGGAGGGAGAATCTGCATTCTGCTATGCACCTTGAAGAAGCTCTATAAAACTTTGAGCTCTCAAGGAAAGAAAGATGTTAGCTATACCCCTGTGCTTAGCATTTCTTCCAATGTCTTCAGGACTCTATTTCTTGGATCACTCTTCTGAAGTGCCATAAATTTTCCAATGTACTATAGCAGAAGCCTTTGGAATCCCATTTTTACACCACTCTAGCACTGTAAACTTCCAGTCCTTGTCTAGGATTCATTTTGACTGCCATTGTCTTAAAAAGCTTCTTGCCACCCATTCCAAAACAGTATATTTCAAGCAGTTTATGAAGGAAATACTCAAGACTTAACACATGAGATAATAATCTAAAATTTTTCCAACCAGTCTCAAAGACTACACAGCCAAAAATTCCAAGGCCTCAGTTTCCCACCTGTAATGTGGACATAACAGTATCCCTTTAGATGTGTACTGAAAAGATAAATATAAAAGCAACATAGCTCAGATGTCATGGCACAAGTATCAGAGAACAGCCTGTGAGAAAGATTGATTAAAGAGACACTCAAATTAACTATACTGTTGTAGTCAATTGAGTAGCAAGAGTTCCTTCCACTGGAACAGTAACCAGCCAGTCAATATTCCATCAATATCTTTTAAGCTTAGGGAGACTGGGTTTGACAGCCAGGGAAGCTGATCTATCCAACCAGCCCTGCTCTGCCCCCCCTCCCTCCAAAGGAATACTTCATGTATTTTCTTTTAAATAATTCTCTTGAAATAAATTCCACCTGGATCAAATCTAGAAGAGCACAAGACATAGCAGAAGGCAAAAAAAAACTGCATGAAAAGAAAGAGTTTAGGCTGGGGGCATGACAGATGACATATAGGGGTCATATACTAAAGACTGTACAGTGGAAATTCAATGTACAGACACAAAGGGACATTTCCAAGCACCTCCCCACATTGAAGCAAGCCTCCCTTCACTTTTCTAAACATAAACACATGTGTTGGCTGCCCTAAGAGTGTCTAGGATGCAGAGGAGGGATGGAAATTTCAGCTACCATTTGCCCTAAGAGCACAGCTGAATCATGTATTAAAATAGCCCTTTTTTCCATACATATGCTTATTAATAAAATGAGAGGTTTGGGGGTTTGGGAGCCTTTTTTCCCTTTTGTTTCTTTGCTTTTCAAGAGGATAGAAGCTGTTTTTCTATTTCATCCCTGCTGCTGTAGCAACCCAGTGAGTTATGCTCCAACCTTTTTTCTGCCGGCCAATACCAATTTAATTTGTAATGAAAACATTGCAACTCAGACTACACTACCTACTAGCACATTGATTATTTTTCACCAAACAATTACAAGGAAATCAAAATCCCATCTCTTTCCCTGTTTTTTTGAGATAATTTTTGACTGTCTTTTTATACCCATGTTCATCTTTTATTTGTTTATAAATGTATTGAAGTGCAGGCCAGGATATCCATAAAAGTTGTACAGCTTTACCAAAACCTTTTATATAGTAATATCAGTATATTCTTATGTATGTATGTATGTATGTATGTATGTATGTTGGCAAGATTCTACAGATGCACATATACTTAGTACCTCATATATACAGGCTCCCACTTAGGGAAAGTGTATGAACCATACCAATATAAATCTCTTTATAAAACTAAGAGCAGTTACACAGTGAATGGTAACATATGCTGAAGGAAAGGTCTGGATGCTGGGAACTAGACATGCATGCTTACCAAAATGACCCCACCAAATAGCCAAAGAGATAAAAAGGAAGAGTGACAATGGCTGGTGACAGACTGGAGGCACAAAGGAATTAATTTCATGTTTGCGGGTTCCACAGCTGTGGACTAATCAGGAAAAAGCTCTTCTGCTAAACAAATGGTGCAAACCACTCAAGGCTATGCAATTGAAGCCTGGTATTCACAGTTCAGTTCATGTAATGAAGGACTAAAAATATTAATATTGCTGAATGTTTGTGTGCAGGTACAGGAATAGGGTGGTCAGCATAGATTTGCTTGTTGGCATTTACCTTGTATTGAAAGTGAATTGGTAGCATACAAAATAACGAGTGGAACTGTGGCTATTCTAATGACCAATAATGAATGTGCAGGAACAGTCTACAACATACCTAGTGGCCTGCACCCTTTAGGAAGAGCAGAGCAGTCTTGAGGATCTATCAGAGTTAGAGATTTGGAAGAACATTATAATTCTAGAGGATGGACCTAAGGGATAAAATAACCCAACTCAAACAAAAAAGGTTATCTTGTCATGACACTGTACTTGCTAGATTAATTCACTCTCAGTGATGAACTGCCCCTTCAAACACCTAATTACAGCATTACATATATAATCAGTAAGGAGACAGTGGGGTGAACGTAATGCAGAAGTGTTGGGATTGATATGTTTTTTGTTTGTTTGTTTTAAGGTTTAGACCACTTTATTTGCCTGAAGAACTGCCAGTTTTTCTTGTAATGAAAATAAGTGACAACTAAGAAAAATGTTAAATTGGTTCTAGTTCTCATTTTGTTTGTAGGATTTTTTTTTATTTGCTTATTTGGGAGGTTTTGGGTTTAGTTTTTTTTCTATTTTTGTTTGTTTGTTTGTTGTTCTTGGAAACTTGGCCTCACTATCAAATAGCCTCACTTGGTCAAGAAAACTAGCTGTTGAGAAAGCAGTTCCTGTATAGCAGTGGTTTCCTAAATGTACCCCCGATTTCCCTTGACAAATTTTCTTAGTTAACAAATGGTAGTGAGAATCTAGAAAACTGGACTGAATGTTCTCACATCTCCACCAGCTTTGGCTGTCCATGCTTCTCATGTTCATATTACTTTATCCTACATGTAGATTTCAGATTCTCTTAATACCATGAATCCCTCCTATGTCTGGAAGAGAAGCTGTGGTTGCCTCAGTCCAGAAAGTGCTGGAAGCCAAGTCAGATGGAGCTCTGAGCAACTTGGTCTAGCAGTTGTCCCTGCCCAAAGCAGTGTGATTGGAATTAGATTTATCTTGAAGGTCCCTTCCAACCCAGGCTGTAATAAATAGAGACCCTTTTGTTCGCCTAAACATGTAAGATACGATGCTTTGCAAAACTATGCTTTGTGTAATAGGGATGAGGTTGAAGGCTGCTGCTGACGTCTGTATAATTATGAGAACAGCCTTGCAAGCTCTCTTGAATTCCAGAAAGTTAAGCCACTCAGATAAGCCTTAAAAGGAGAACAGTGAGGAAAGGTCAAAAGAGGAAGACTCCTGATCTTCATCCTACGACCACCAGAAGGCAAAAAGCGACCACCAGTGACCGGAGGCACATGCGCAGAGACACCCGAGAAAGGACACGTAACCCGGAAGCCGGACCACTTAAAAGGGATGACACGGAAATCAGACGTGCGGCAGCCGAAGGAGTAGAGACTCCCCTGCCGCCCAGCGCTGATTTTTTTTTTTTTTTTTTTTTTTTTTTTGCTTATTGCTTGCTTGCTGTAATTAATAAAATTTTTACCATATCACTCTATCACTCTCTTGAGTGCGTTTATAACACAGGCCATTCTATGATTCTGCGCCCTTTGCTGCTAGCTGTGTCTGAAAAAATCCATATACTCTGAACTCTAGGTCCTCAGAGTTGGAGAGATAGGAATTTCTTCAAAAACTACAATGAGCAATAGCCATCCCAATCATTTTTCCCCTCATATGACTTATTACACTACTTCCTCTATACCCATATTTTCCTTCACTTGGAATTTGACCAACTGAGCTGGCACAGGTGGTTGTTATAAAAAGGTCAGTGCCCAGGAGCAAGTGGGTACCAGGTTCAGAAATCTGACAGTGAAGTCCATCCCTGGATGACCCCAGACCCTTGCGAGTGCTACCATACACACAGAGTCCACCCAGGGCTGAGGTCTGCTTGACTACCTGAAGGTAAATTTAAATCAGACAAAATTAGACAATCACAAAATCAAGAATTACAGAACAGGTCTTGTAGGGAAGGTCCACAGTGGGTCATCTGGCCCAACCTCCCTGCTCAAGCAGGGTCATCCCAAAGCACAGTGCACAGAATTGTGTCCAGAGGGCTCTTGATTGTCCCCGGTGAGGGAGGCTCCACATCCCTCTGGGACACTGTTCCAGTGCACTGGACTGCACAGTGAAAAAGTTCTTCCTCATGTTCCGATGGAACTTTCTGTGCAATCTCTTTCCCCGCTGCCTCTTGTCCTATTTCTCGGCACCACGGATCTTCTTGGCCTGATCTTCTTGGGACCCCTTCCTAGATATTTATATACACACTCTTAGTTGTCTCTACTTGAGGCTAAACAAGCGCAACTCCTTCAACCTTTCCTCGTAGGAGTAACGCTCCAATCCCTCAAACGAGGATGGAGACCCGGCCAGAGGTAGAGGCAGCTCTCACTGGGAGCTCGAAGCACAGGGAGCGCACCACGCACCGGAGCGTACCACGGGTCACTCCGGCAGGTAGCCGGAGCAAGGCTGAGCCCCCCGGGCAACACCGCCCACACCGCTGTCGGGCCGGGCCGGGGCGGGGCAGGCAGGCCGGGCGGGCCAGGCGGGCGCTCCCGCCCCCAGCACTGCGGCGCGGCCCGGCCGCGGCTCCGGCGCAGCAGAGGGCGCTGCGCGGGCGGGCGCGGGCCTGGGCGCGCCGCTCCCGGCGGCGGCGGCGCAGTTCCCGTTCCTGTGGCTGTTCCCGTTCCCCTCGGGCAGGGCCGGGCGGCGGCCGCGTCTCGTCCTCGCTGCCCCCTCCTCCCCGTGCCTCGCAGTGGTCGGCGCCGGTGGCGGGGAGGGCGGGGAGGGAGCGCGGCGCCGCCGCATGCATCGCTGATGGAGCCGGGCTCGGGGCTGCCGCAGCGCAGGGCGGGGGGCGGCGGGCTGGACCTCGGGGCGGGCTCGGCGGCGGGGTCGCCGGCGCTCTCGGGGGGACAGTCCCGCCGCAGGAAGCAGCCGCCGCGCCCGCCCGACTTCAAGCTGCAGGTGATCATTATCGGGTCGCGGGGGGTGGGCAAGACCAGCCTCATGGAGCGATTCACCGACGACACCTTCTGCGAGGCCTGCAAGTCCACCGTGGGTAAGGGAGCGCGTCCCGTCCCGTCCCGGGGGAGGGGGCGCTTCTCGCAGGGCCCGGCCGTGGGAACGCGGGTCTCGGTGCGGCGGCCGCCCTTCCCCGGCCCCTGTCCCGCCTCTCCCCGAGTGCGGGCCCGCTCCCCGCCTGCCAGGCATTCCCTCCCAGACCTTTCCCGCTCCGGGGCGCGCCGTGGTCCCCGTCCCCTTCCCGCCCAGGACTGCGGGGTTGGGTCTCCCCGGGTGGGTTTCTCGGCCGTGGGAAGCTCAGGGGGATTGATTGGTGCCGGACTTCAGCAGCGCTTCTTGGAAAGATCGTGGATGTCCTAGTTACCTTTGCGAGTACTGTGAAGCTGCTGGCTGTCCTGTTTCAGCCTTGCTAACGTTTAGCAAACAGTTAAAAGAAAAAATTAGGCATGGTTGGTAAAGCAGGTTTTTTGTGCATAAGTCTTAGGTGTTGCGTGTAAGGAGACAGAAATATTTCAGTAGTTGAAAAGTTGCAGTGTGCATTTTGTGTATTCTTCCAATGTATTATTCAACTGCTCTTCCAGACCGCAGTCAGATTAACTCCAGATGGCTGCTATGGCTTCGTGAAGAACACCCCGGTGATGTTAGATCCGAGGTTAATGTTTTGTTTCTTGATAACGCTGTGTGTTTGGCTCTTTATACAACTAACTAGCGAGCAAGCTCCTAGTTCTGTAGTGTGCTGCCTTATTCATGGTTTAGTCATCTGTGCGAGTCTCAGAGGTAATTTAACGCCTGCTGTCTTTTAATACACAAGTGTGTAAAGGGAGGAAAACAAGCTAGTTAGTCTGTGTTGTTATTAGAGTCCTATCCTTGAGTTGAACTCTTGAGTATTGCAGCAAGGTGATTGTTAAAGCCTGTGTCACTGGAAAATATGTATGCTTAGCTTAATTGTAGCTTGGAATGCGAGGGAATTTATAGCATCTGATGAAAAGTAGTTGTATTGCCTTTTAGAAGCTGAGTTATTACTATCCAGAATTATCTTCCTATAACAAAATGATGCACAGTTACTCATACTTTTGTTTTAATGTGTGTTTTGCCAGTTACTTAATTCTTTCCTAGGTTAAGAATCCAGATCTGGTAGTACAGATTAGCACTGTTATGTTGATAAATTTTTTGAAGTTGGCAACTTAACCTTGTAGAAGTTAGACAGTTTCAGAGGCATTAATCCTCAAGGGATGTGTTGTAATGAAGAAATGTAGATGGCTTGCCTAGATAAACAGATTAATTGAATTTATGGTACAACTGAAGTATAGTTAATAGAGGAATGTATTCTTCATAAATTCTCCAAGTCTGGACATTGATTTTAATTCTCCTGCATCTTCCTCAGGCTGACCCACATTAGGGGTGCTGTCAAGCCTGGGCTGCTCTCTGTAACTGGGGTTAGTTTCCTGCTGTGAATCTTGGGAAGTGAGGGGAGTTGGTCTAGACACTGGTCCAGACTTCCAGGCTGGTGCCTTTTGAACAAAACTGATTTCCTAAATAACTGAGACAGTGATTTAAGCAGAGAAGCTTCGTTATTTTAGGGAAGAAACAGGAAATAAGTAGTGATATGCTGCTAGACAGAAGGTTACGTAATGTTTGTTGTACAAAATGTGCCAACATAAAGCAGCATAGGGAAATCAACTTGTGCCAAAATACATGTAGAAAGACTTGATAGTAATGCCATTCTTTCAAGGTCCTCAGACTAAACTTGAGAGCTGTTGAGATTCCCCCAGATCTTTTGACTGCTGTATGAAAGAGCTTTTCACAGTCAGCTTGTTCTCTAGATTTTTTTTGCGCTATAAAGAAAAAGTAACCTCTGCTATTTATATTTCATATAGATTGAAAATAACCGACACTCCAAAACAACCTGAGTTCAGCCTCTCATACACAGTTGAAATCACAAAGTTCTTGCTTTGCCATCACTTAGCTGCAGTGGTTTTCAAGAATTTGCAAGTGGAGAATGTTTTGAAACATCAGTGAAAATGCTGTAACTGATCCAGTTACATAAACTAAATATACCTTGAGATTAAATTTGAAAAGGCCATGTAACCAACCAAAAAACTACATGTTGCTGTATGTACCTTATATTAGCAAAGCTGTATTTAAAATGGAATGCTAGAATATGTATTTACTTCCTTACCTTGACATTAATAGTCTCAACCTTACTTTCATGTTTTTATACTAAAACCTGTGGCTGTATAAGACAAAAAGAATATTTACTACCTTAAGCTTTTGTATGAAAGCAGAGGCTACTCAGAGGACTTCCTTCAGCAGTGGCAGAATTGCAAATGTCCAAAGACATTCTCTGTTCCCCAAGTGCTGATAATAGTGCCATGTTATTGAAAAGTGGAGCATTTCTGCAGAAAAGGGAAGGTGTGGATTCAATTAAGAAAGATACAGTATTTAAATGCTAATTTAAGAAGACATTGCCAGATAGGTAAAAAAAAGTTCTGTAATGAAAACACATCAACATGTCTTCAGTCTCAGCTCAGATACAGAACTTCTTTGAAAGTGTTCAAAAATAGCTTGGCAGAATTCAGCACATTATTCATAGCAGCACACAGTGTGCTGTTGATCTAAAATTCTTTTGATGTATTTATTTTGGGCATAAAATTAGTTGCATGTAATATTGTGTCTCTTTAAATCTGCTATTTACATAGCACTGAGACTACCCAATATGCTCAAATATTTACTGATTTTTGAAAAATGTAAAATTTCTCCATGCCAGTGTTAAATCCACTGTCTTTCCATAATGGAGTAATAGCTTGCTCAGGGCTAATACTGGGATCATATTAGCTTTGTCAACAAGCGTAAATGTATACTTTTTCTTTTAAAGTAAAATGTGGTCTCCATTTATTATTTGTTGCCTGCATTATTCACTCAGAAGCAGATTCCAAAGCTATCACTTGTAGGTTTTCCAGACTTGACAATTAAAAAAAATGTGCACCAAATATGGTGTGAAGAAGAGTGATCTTTCCGAGGATAGTGGATAAATACTCATTGCCACATTTATAAAAAGATTCAAGCATGGGGATGAAGAAACAGTGTTTCCCTCTGATTCATCCACCCCCTTATCACACCTCAACTAGTTCTTATCCTGAAAGAAATACATCCTAATTCAGATCTCCATAGTTGTGGTGTTAAATTTATTTTTTTTAAATGGTATTATCTCAACATCTTTTTCACCAGAGTCCCTTTACTAAATATTCAGTGACCTCTGTTCTCTTCCCAGTGTCCGTCCAGCTACTGCTCAGTCTCGAGGTTATATGTCCTACCTAATCCACCAATTTTTAGTTCACTCCGTCTCCCTGCTGTTTTTCTTCCATGACAGATCTACAGAATTCCTGTACTCAGCAGTACTTCCTGTTGATCTAATTTTTCTGCAGACATTACACTTCTCTCTGGGTTTTATTCTCTGAACCTGAGGTTCCTGCTCTCCCAAACATGACGCCCTGCACTGACTCACCTCTTAGGATGCTGATTGTCCTGGTTCCTCAAATCAAGTTGAGCTCCTCAGCTTTTCTTTTACATGCTGGCTCAGTATGTAAAGTCTCTTGAGACCTCATCTTATCTTTCAGCTCTTTTCTACCAGGTCCAAAACCATCCCAGGAAAGAGGCCTTGGCCTTGATAATGGCTGTGCAGTTTATGTGCATTATGCATTGCTGGCTGTTTTAGCAGCTGTTCATAGGAAAACAAAGTGTCATTCGTAGTATACAGTAAAGCTTCCTTCCATCCTCGTTTACAAGCAAAATGATAGTGGAGTTTGTAATGGGGAAGGTTTGTTGTGGATCAAGCCGAGAATTTAGTGACCTATGATCTGTTCTGGGCTAATTGTAGCCTGAGGGATCCAGATCAGTGGCATGTAAATGCAAGATTCCTTTGACTTCAAAGAAATGCTCTTTGACCTTGTTTCACCTTCATGTGAAATGGTGTGGAAGTCAGAAACTCCTGAGATTTATGGAGGTCCATATGTTTTCGCTACAAGTTATTTTTCTTATTATTTATTTTTAAAATACCCATATCCGTGCAAAATTCCTAGAGTCCATCAAATAAAGAATAGCTTTATCTTCTATCAGAATGCTCTTAGATAAGGCAACTTCTGTCTTTAATATATAGACATTTGTGTACGGTATACAAGTATATACATATATACCTTTTTATACGTACCTATACATATGTTTGGGGTTTCTGTCACAATTCAAACCTGTCTTCATTCTCTTTAGCCTTAAAAAATGTGGGCTAGCAACATAAATGTTTGGTTTCATTCCCATAAGCGTGTCATATAACATAATGATTTTCACTTAAAAGTATCAGACTACTCACTTTTAAAGTATAATTTTTCAGAACTGCCCTTTAAGTTACTACTCTTCAATCTTTTTAGTTATCTAATCAGTATTCTCACAGGCACTGTAAATATAGTACATGGCTTACTAAAAATTTGATTTTTGTTTTTAGTAAATCAAAACTATGGCTTAAAAATAAATTCAGTAATTTGATGCAATCTGAGATGATGAACAATCTGTATAAAATTTTCAGAAATTTGTGAGTCAACTAAGCATTCCTTTCTTTGATACGCTTGTGTCTATTGTGTTTATGTATTTCTTTGATACGCTATAGGCTCTCTGACAAGTATAATTCATTTTAATTTTTCTTTAAAGCTTCCCCCCCCCCCCCCTTCAGTAAGATTGCACTGAAAGCTTACTTGGTGTGGGGAAAGGGAGAAAGAGTAGAAGTAGATCTTTCTTAGTTTACCATATCTTGACATAGTAACAGTAAGATGTTCTTGCTTTAATCAAGAAATAGCTTTTAATGTGAGAAATTTCTTCTGCTGTTAAAGGGAAAGAAGTTTTGATGAGGGATAAGTAATTCTGAGAGAATTAACTGTTCTTACTTTTGCATATCCAGGGTGTTAATACATCTGGTTTTATGTGTTGGCTTTTTGACTAGTGCAGAATAGTGTAAATAAGCCATACTGGTACATTATTAATGGTGTGCTGCAATTTCTTGCCAAACTATAAACAGAGAGGAGCAGGAGGCTGGAAACTTGCAGAGAAAAACAGTTTTGTCTTACACAAAACCTTAAGATAATTAGGGAGCATGTATGAACCTTGTTGTTTGTCTTTGGAGGTGCAAATTATGACAGAGGCCTGTGCCCTGGGAGCTGCCTCTTACCTTTAGCAGCAGTGTAGTCACTTGTAATGGACAACATAGAGACTCCAGCAAGTGAAAACACCTGGCCAGTCATTGTTTGCCCCAGATATGTCAACTAAGTGTATTTTACAGTGTTTGGTATAGCCAGCAATGGTTTGCTATGCATAATCATTTGAATCCTCTTAAGTGAGAAAAATTGTAATTTCAAACACGAAAAGGTAGATAATATAAATTATTAGGGTTTAGGAATAGGGTTTTGTGGACGTATTGGGATTTTAATTAACAAGAAGTTACAAGGAAGAGTAAATTTCAACTTTGTTTTTTTTCATTTGTTAACTTCAGCTGATAGAAATATTCAGGCACTGGGTTATATCAACACTAGAGGACTGTCAGAGAGCCTTGTAGTCCCTAGTCAGGACATGTATGAGAATACGCAAATAAAACAACAGGCAGAGTGAAGAGGCCACTTGAATGGTGTCAAATGGGAAGTTAGGTTTGCAGGAGAGTGGAATGCAGCTGTCAGACTCAGTCTCTGCTGTGAACAGCTGAGCGTGTCATAGCAAAAAAAAAAAAAAAAGAAAATAGGGGCCATATGATTCTCAAGGACTTCTGCAAGTTGGTTAGTAACACTTCTACTACTTATTTCTGCTGATATCCTAAGGAGAGGGAAACTTGATACCCAAAACAAAATGCTTATAGGTACTGCCTTCTAAAAATCAATGTTGTTGCTCATGAAATAACCTTTCTTTCTACATTCAGTTTTCCCTGCAGGTGAAGTAGTTGTTGACCTGTAGCTTAATGTGTTTTTCTGGTTTATAATCAGAAATTTGAAAAGAAGTCTTTTTCATGAAGCCACAGAGAGGCTTATTCCTTCCAATTTCCTCTTCCACCTCATTCTGTTTGACAGCATTTTGGTACAAGCTTTGAACTTAGTGTCTTAAATAGCGTCAAAAACCTAGGTTTTCTGGAGGGTCTTATGATTTTACTGTCCACAAGAATGTAAAGAAATGTTAATTTCCTCATTTCTCACTGAATTGGGAAGCACCAAGTGTCTGAAATGTTTAGAAGCTGAATATCGGGCGCTCAAAAAAAAAACATAAAATAATTTGGCTACACCTTCAACATTTACTCACTTGTGTATATCACACAGAAAAAAAAGAAAATTGGTGTCTGTTTCATTCTAGTCTGTAGCCCAGTTGCCAGTTGAGGTATGGGTACACTTTTATTTTAGGCAAGCAGTCTCAAATGTCTGCATGTTAATCGTTCTAGAATTACAAACTTGGACTCTATGGACAAGGTATTTTACCTGCCTCTAAAATAATCCCCAGACGTACTTATATCTGATTTAGGACTAAATGATTCTAAATCTCTTCTTCAATTTTTTTTTAAATTTGTAATGTGCAGCTTGAAAGAGGCATTTTAACTTTGGTGTGTTTTAAAAACAACCAAAGTTAGATTAAAAGAAGACAAAATGGTTTAGGGTATTTTTTCCTGGTAACAGTTTCTGTAACCTTTTCCTGTCCTCCCTGTGTGCCTTTTGTTGTTGATTGCTTTCTCCCCTCAAGCAAGACATAGAAATCAGAAGGCATGCTCTTTTCATTGACTTTGGCAGTTTGGGGATAGGTGTAAGTATTGTTTGAGTTACAAACCAGGACTAATAAAGATGGTTGTTAGTTCAAAAGTCATGTGACCTCAGTTATCAAATGCAGGATAAGTAAGAAAATTTTTCTGCATAATGCTGTCAGATGTCCAAATTCAATAACCTGTCATAGCCTTCAAATTATATATCTGTTTTAAGAGTTAATTAGTATATAACTTCTGAATTTTTAAACTGATTGTGTTTCTTTAAGCACGGTCTGATTATCTTTCACTGATTGAATTACTTTGATGCAAATCACTAACAGGCCTCTGAAAATTGAATCCATTGGAATTGATTTTAGTTGGAGGGGGTTTTTTGTGCTCTATTTGCATCTGTTTTCCCAGCTCTTCCATTAACTTTGTTACTAGGAAATCTTGTCCACAGAAAGGTCACTATGTTTGCATAAAGCAAAACTGTTTCCACTTTCTTTTTCTGTCCCTTATGAGAGGAAATTAAAGATTGCAAATTTAAACATAAAATGCATTGTAAAAAGTTTCTTTACTATTTTATTTCTAAACAAATACTTTAAGCTTTAAAAAGAAAGGCTGCACCCACTTGTGTGTATCCCAGTTTGTGCTTTAGCAGATAACCTCTAGTTCCTGTTTGGGGTGAGAAATTAATGTACTGTAGTCAGTTCTGGGCTAGGCTTCATTTTTGTAGGATTCCAGTCTCAACTTCGAAACAGTCTCAAGTTTGGTTCATTGACAAGAGATGTCATCCTCAGTGACTTGCCCTTATCTAGAACTTCATTAATGCACTTTTGTTTTGAGTCTCTGTTCTCTTTCTTTTAAGGCTGTTTAGTTTTAAACAGAGTGCAGACAGGTTGTTTGGCTGTGTGTTTAATATACTTTAAACCCTTGTATCTTGGTAGCCCTTAGTTTTTCCTGGAGGAGGCATAGGTTCAGTTGAGCCCATGTTATGATAGATGTTCTTTGCATGAAGTATATTTTTCATCCAAAGTTCTTGTGCTACTAACAACAACTGTGCACATTAAATAAAATGTTCCAATTCCTTACATTAAACACACCAGGTTAGTGTTGCTGTCCTTAATGCCTTATTTGACATATATCTAGCCTGTGGGGAGAGGTGATGCTTCTTTGCAGATTTAAGTCGTAGTGCAAACTCAATCAGTATATTTTCAAATGCTTCAGTAAATGCAAAATCAGAGACCCAAACAAGAGGCTGAGATCTGTGTTTTTGTGCCTTTTTCATTACTTTTTGGAGGATGTTTGTTTGGACTCCTGAAAAAGGCCTTTTCAGCAAAAAATGAAGGGCAAAATGTGACATCCAAGACACGTAACATTTTAATCCATAAAATTAAAAAGAAAAAAAAAGAGAGATGGTAATTTGGATTTACTTGTTGTCTGAGTGTAATAATTTTGGAAAATTATTGATTGCCTGTTGTCCATGCAAGCCTGATACATAGAGACAAGACTGACTTTTTAATGGGAGATTGTAACAAGCCTTTTGGTTCCTCTTACATCAGTGTGACCTGTCAAATGGCATGCTTCAGTATGGTCATAAGCACATGTACTTGTCAGATTTCCTGGCATGTGTGTATTCTGTTATTCACTGACAATAAATTGGCCAGCAGACCTTTAAATCCAAGCTAGGTAGCATACAAACCACTGATAGTTTGCTGGTATTGTAGCAGCTAAAGTGAGCTTTTTAAAATCCTTTCTTTGTATAAGACATGTTATTCAGATTTAATGTAGTTGTCAACAGTAATTGTTGATTCTTCTGTTTTATTGAACTATATATAAAACCATGCCATAGTAATCGTATGGATAGCAAAACTTTCCATTGAGGTATTTCCATTAGCATATGTCAAGCTAAATAATTTCTTTCATTAACCTTTTTCTTAACTCAATGCAATATTTGAAATTGAAGTGGAAAACAAATTATTGTGTTGTTGTTTTAATTGAATTACTAATTTGTATGTAAACTCGAAGCACTGGCTTTGGCAGTCTATGGTGAAACACGCTAATGAAACCTGACAGGCTTAGGAATTTGTTTCTTTGTGTGCAAAAGGAAAGCTGCCAGATTTTTTCCTTTGGTATTGGCAGACATGCAGCTTCTGGTATTGTGTTGATGCTTGCAGAGCATTACTAATTATAAAAAGTAGTTGAGCAACCTTTGCAGAGTTCTGGCACTCTGTCTGACTTAAGTGTTAAATGATTCAAACAATTCTGTAGAAGATTGTGTCTGCTTCTCCAAAACTGTTACTTGCTTGTATTATTCCTTCCAAAATTTCACAGTAGGGAAATATTTCATGGTATGACTTTCAGATGATCAGTAGAAAGATCTGCCTTTAAAGTAAGACTGCTGTTGATATATTATTTATTTTGAAACCATCTCTTCAATGTGTACCCTTTTTTCTGCTTCATTTTATTCATATATTGTGCCTTCTAGTCCCAGGAAGTCCCATGTTGAAAATGTGGTTTATTACAACAGTTGGATTTTCTCTCCATAGTTAATTATTTTAGTTTTTAAAAATATAGCAAAAGCTTTTTGGTTTTTTTGTTTTTGTTTTTATAAGAGAGCAGTGGTTTGTATAAACCACTTCCATAAAAATAAAAATATTTTCTCTTTGTAGTTACTGAAACCTACATGAAATCCCTGTTGTGGTTTTAATACTCAGCTTGGGATCAGAGATAATTTAGACTTCTTTAACATCAGATGAATGGCAGATCATAGAGTATGTTGTGTATGACAGAATGACAGGATTGGGAATTGGGATTGAGATGTCTGGGCAGTTATATTCTAACTTCTTTGAGGACAGGAGAGCTTTGAGGCAAGCAATTATGGTTAATTAAGTAAAGTTCTGTCTCGTAGACAAAGTTGTGACTATTAAGACAATTGCATTTTATAGTTTAAATGCATTTATATAGAGAAAAGTCTTATAACAGTCGAAATGGATATGTGTTTCTTTAAAAAATATTATTAGAATACAATTACAAAAATTCTCATTTCACACACTTTGGATACTAGAACATAGCTGGATCATTTCTCTTCTGCTTTTGCACTAAGACAGTTGCTTTTCAGAAGTGTGCAAAAAGATTTCTTGAAGTTAGGATTAATAAATTCTTTGAAATTTTAATAATTTGAATATCTTTGTCAATATGCATATGAATACTTGAAAATTGCCAATAAAGTTTTAGACTGTTTAGTACAAATCAGTTTAACACATTACCTCCTGAGGTTTGAAAGAGATACATGTTTGTAAGTACAGGCATCATATGTCCTGAATATCTCTCCAAGAATTGGTGATTAAGTGTGCTAGACACTATTAAGGACATGGAGAACGAGGAAAAATGTCATGGTGTGATGACTATTACTTTTATCATATGCAATATGCAAGCTGTTAGCGGGGATATTTGTTCAGGAGAATGAAGGTCAGTGATACTTCCATTTATTTATTCTGGGTGAACAATGCCCACCTGCTTTGCAAACTAAAAATATGGATACAATGGTCAAGTTCAGTCCCTTCTGTCAAAGTTTAAATTCAGTCTCAATTCTTAATATCAGCAGGGACACTCAGCTTTTACCATGGGTAGTCTTTGGGAAAATGTGTCATTTTTGTTAGAGAAAATAAAAACCATTTTTCCTCTTCAGTTTCATCCTTGTTCTTAGTTTACAATTGCATGTGAAATAGCAGAAGTGTTTCCAACACATTATGCTTCTACACTTCTGTGTGAGTTTTAAGTGTACAGGTCTGAAGCATGTTCTCATGTCTTTCTATTTCTCCCTTTTTAATTTAGCTCTGTTAGGAGAGATGATGTGTAGAAGGAAGAACTGAAGCAAAAATCTTCATACAAATGTATACTAAAATCAACAGGTTCACAATCTGCAAATCTGTGATATTCCAAGACGTTTATTCCTGACACATTTTTGTAGTTAAGGTGATAATCTGTTGTGTCTAGGTATTGTCGACCTTATTATTGACCACAATATGTCTTATGTGTTGCTGGCCAGCATTATTTTTTTAATAGAAGTTAAATCTTTCTGTATAACAAAGTCGTCATGTTTCTATCTTTGATATTTAGCATGCATTCAAAATTTGACTGGGGTTTTGAGACAATGAATAAAAGTACCATACAGGTATAAAACAAAATTTTAAAAATCAAATAACCTCTTTGAATATAAGAAGTTTGCTAATAAATATTCGCAGGACTTAACAATGACAGTCTTGACAGACTTCTTCATAAACCAACCTCAATTCCAGCACTCTACTGCAGCACTTTACAGATGCTAAGCATCCATCCTGGGAGCCAGACCTGTATAGTTCCTGCTTCACAATCAGCAAAATTGATGCGGAGGGATTGGTTCTGCTCCATGCCTCTGGGGCATCTGTGCCAGTTGGAAGTAGAGCAGGCTTGTCCTTGACAGTCGAGGTGAATAGGAGAGAATCATACTGTGCCTGTTGTTTTACTGTTGTGTTGGGTTTACCTGCTGCTGGAAATTTTGCACAAAGTGGAAGGTTTATGTTGTGATGCTGCCAAATTGGATGGCTCACAGGCTGTATAGTGGTTGTCAAGTCCCCATGATGTTCCTGAGTTGACCATAGTGGTGCAAACCCTTCTGCTTGTTCAGACTGTTACAAGTTGATCTAAAAAAAAAAAAGTATCAAAAATTAATAATTACACCCTCATTACTTTTGCTTCTTATTCCTCCTTTTCTGTTTACTGTATTTTATTTATAGGTGTTGATTTTAAAATCAAAACAGTAGAGCTAAGAGGAAAGAAAATTAGATTACAAATCTGGTAAGTAAAACAAACATGCAACCAGCAGTATGTTTTAATTTTTATGTTCTAGCATGAATTAATATGCTTGTCTAATACTACTATTAACTGTTATAAGCTGGTTTAGCTCTTACCCTATTACTTCTCTCCTCCATTCCCACAAGACTTAAACAAAACCAAATAGCTCTTCAATTTTTGTGAGGGTAAAGGAGGAGAAGGAGAGATAAAGTTAGAAGTAGGGCATGAATGTAATTACTGAAATATTAATGCATCACAGAGGCCTTGAGTCCCTTTTCCTGGAAGAATGACATCACCTACACAAGAAATAGGAGTTCTACAAACAACAAAAGTTGACTGTGTTAAATAGACACTAGGGAAAGTATATTTTGTTTTCTTTATTTTTCTGGACTGATTAAAACTGACCTTCATTGTAGCAATTATAAAGCAACTGTAAAGTATTTTCTAAACTGTTTTTCTAAAATTTGGTATAGGCAGTGCTGTTTCTTTAACACTGTTTTTAAATAACTTCAAAGTGGAGGGCATTCAAGACTTAAGTAAATCATATCCACTCTAAACAGCATGGAAAAATAAAGCAATCCCATGCAAATAAGATTATACCTTAACTGGTACTGATGTCCTACTACAGAAAGCTCAGTGTCTAAGAGCTAAACTCTTCCTTTCTGGAGTAGGCTACTTGATTTCTGGTAATGGTTCTCCATGTTGGTGATTGATACAGTTTTTATTGTTTAGAAATTATTGAGCTAAACACTCCTTTCTTTTGCAGAGTAGTACAATACATAAACATAATTATGAGAGAATAAACCAGCTATGTTCTATACATTAATCTTACATACTACTATGTAGAAGCTTAGCTTTGGTTTATTAACAGTGTGTGATGCATAATTGGCATTGTAGTTAAGCTGTTAAAGCTTCTTAACAATCCATAGAGGGGGGGAAAAGCTCTAAATATTCTTTTTATTACACTTTTGGGATATTCTGGTAGTTTTTCATTCTTAACTACATGGATGCAGTGAATTCAGTTTACTAACTCCTCTTGGCAGGTCACCATCAATTCTGTCTGTCACACCATGTGTCTGTCTTGCTTCCCTCTGAGTTAACTGCTGCTTCATCTTTGGTCTCATCCATCACCTAATACTTGAATGTTAGTGGCATGTCTTCATTCATCTGTCCATGTTTGGAAACCTATGACCACAAGACTGGCAGTTGAGCCAGCAATTGTTAGCCAGGGTCTGCTGGAGCTGACAGAGGTAACAAAAAATTCTGATGTGGAGATGCTAATGTATGCCTAATATGCATTCTTACTGTGAAATGTGCTAAGCCTATAACAAAAAATTCTCATGTTGAATAAATATTTTACAGGAGTGAAGTTTTTTGGAAAAGAGATGTTTAAACCATTATTTTCCACATATTGAGAATATGCTAGTAGGATATAGGAAATGTTAAAAATTGAATTCAAAGCTGATAGGCTGCTAAGATGTGATAATTACCCCTTTGGGAAGCCTTACTAAAATGGCAAGGAAAACACAATATTAAGAGATAATACTTCAAAATATGTTCAGATCCATAAACATGACATCCTGCTCCCAAGTATCACTTTCTCTCCAACAGTGGCTGTTAAAGTGTTGCTCTTATACTTAATCTTTAAAACTGCCTTGGCATGCTTCCATTTTTTTTTAGAAAAGCAGATAAGCACAACTTTTGCTAATTAATTCTGAATTCTATTGTGCTTGTTATTTGGCCTACATATATAAACCCTTACTACCACAGAATAATTTAGGTTTAAAAAGGCCCTTAAGATCAGTGAATCCAACCATTAACCCAGTGCTGCTAAGTCCACCACTAAACCCTGGCCCCAAGGGTCATGTCTGCATATCTGTTCGGGTTGCCCTGGGCAGCCTGTTCCAGTGCTTGGCAATCCTTTTGGTAAAGAGATTTTTTTTTTCCTAGTAGCCAATCTAAATCTCCCCTAGTGGAACTTGAGGCTGTTTTCTCTTGTTCTGTCCCCTGTTACTTGGGAGAAGAGGCCGACACCCACCTGGCTGCAGCCACCTTTCAGGGAGTTGTAGAGAGTGACAAGGTCTCCCCTTGGGCCTCCTCTTCTCCAGGCTAAACAACCCCAGCTGCCTCAGCTCCTTATTGTACCTCCAGTTGTTGGATTCAAGAAGAAAGCAATTTACCAAGTCAAACACTTGGAAGTTTAGAAATGCAGACTTCAATTGCATGGCTGATCATAAGTCAGCCTCCTTTCATACCTACGCAGTGACAGAATTTAGGCTGCCTCATACTTCCTTGGTAGTGTTATATACATTGATTGTGGTAACTTTACTACAAAAAGACCTGTTTTGTTCAGCGAACAGATAATTTCTGAAGTTTACACTTACCTGTTTTCTTAAAATTACTAAAGTTACATTTCAAAGCATGAAATTTTGCTTATTTTTTTAGCAATCCAAAGATTCTACTTCTAGAGTCAAACAAGAATGGTTTTTAAAAAGTTTACTTTGGTATTTTTATGGTCACTTGACCTGTCTCTCCCCTGACCACTATCAGCAGAGTGTTTTCCACAAAACTCTACCACTTGAGTTTATCAAAAGATACATTAGAATAGTACAGTGTTGAATATTTCAAGCAATCAGGTGTGCAAGACATCCTTTTGAAAGCAGCTTTCACACCTGCTGCTGTTAGGAGAGTAGAATACAAAAGGACTTATCTCCTGTGTTCCTTCAATAATGGGGATCTGTGCCCTGAGGATCACAGAGGTGTCTGCTCTTGCCTCTAGCTTCCTATCTAGTCCCTGCTTTCCCTATTTCCCTGACTTCCAGTCAGGAAACAACCTTCTGCTCCTTAGATTATGCAATGATAGTGCTTCACTGAAGACACAGAGTAGTATCCACCTTTTCTGTGCCACCGGGAACACCTAATAGTGCCCCTTGTGTTGCCAAAAGTTGTAGGATGCGGTAAATCAGCTTCTGCCATGCAGTCCTGGGCTGAAAAAAGCTCCTGTGTCCTGTAAGAAGTAATACCTGCATGCAGCTCAAGTCATGAGGTAGAGTAACCAGAACTGCTGGATATTGTGAGTGTCCAGGTAAATCAAAGCATCTGTGAATCAGTGCTTCTTCAAAGCTGGAAAACTGGATCAAATAATAGGAAGCCCTCTCTGATACTTTGAAGCAGGACAGGAACTGTGCCCTCTCACCTGAGTAATCGGGGCAGTCACTGACACAGCAGTCAGCAACTTCCCCTCTGAAGGGAAGGACCTGGCTGTGGGAAGCAGTGCTGCCCTGCCCTGCTGCCCTGCCACCCTGCCACTGTGCCCAGTTTGTCACTGTGTCTCCAAGGGAGCTCTCCAATACCTTAGGGGGTATAATGCTCAAGGTAGCCAGCAACCTGGGAACAAAACAAGCTTGTTTTTTTTTCTGAAGGTGTTTTAAACTGGTGCATTCTCATAAAAAATTCACATTCTGCCTGCTCTGTTTTCCGAGAGACAGTTGTCTTGGAAAGTCCCAGTTCTAGAATATATAAGAATGTAGTTTCTTTGGTACAGTACCTCTGAAATAAATTATTTATATAATAAAAAATCTTAAATATATTTGTGGTTTGTGGGAGGAAAAAAATCTGTCTGACAGGTAGAACTAGCTTCTAAAAATACTTTAAAGCATTTTTGAAAATATTGCCTGTAGGTTCCATAGAATTATATAGAGCATGTGAAAGTGTTAAATTAGTGTTAAGTTTTTATGTAATTTCAAAATATTTTCACTCCTATTACCACTTTACACCACCACTCATAAAAAGTTAATTTAACTAGAGAGCCAGAGACAGTTTTGAGTCTGTCCATGTGTTTGTTTCAGCTGGTTTAGAAAGACACAGAGAACATTTATATAAAAGAGAAATTTTCCGAAGATATTTTAATTAACTGTATTTGTATTGTGTTTTATGCAGTCTGCCATAGAACATGACAAGTCAACACTTGAAAATGGCCTTTGTGTGATTTTTTAATTTGCTTTTGTTTGTTGTAATGTGTGTTTGTATTTTTGGAGCAATGTCTAGTTTCTGTTTGGGAAGTAAAAACAATCAAGCAGTTGGATTCTCTAATTGCAGATTATAGCTGGTTGAGGAGTCATACAGTGTATGTTTCTGATTACAAAAAAGAAAGATCAATGCTTTTCATTTAGAAAACTGCTTTTAGCATTAAAAAAAGTAATCTGATGGGGTTTTTCAGTTATGCCATGTCATTATTTAAGTTGTAGTAACTTCTTATTTGAACTTCTCGAGTTTAATTTAATTGGAATTAAATTGAACTGACTTCTGCTATTGTGTTGATTCTGACCAGAGCAAATAAAGAACTAGTAGCACTTAGTATCACTTCTGAAAGTCATGAAGCTATGTACTGTTAGCCCAGTTAAACAGTGGTCATCTCTTCTTCCAGCTTTCCACTAGTGCTTCAATAGCTATCCTTACTAAAATACTCCAGCTGCAGGAGTGCAGCAAGAAAATAGTATAGCAAGAATAATTACTCCAGCCCTGCACATTAGAAGAAAGCATTTGAAGTAGGATGTGCTTTTAATGTTAGCTCTGCATTAGGGGTTGTAATTTTTTTCCTCAACATTGGATAAATTTGCTGCACATTTTCATGAAAAATATGACAGCACCTGGTAGAAGACAAGATTTTCCATGCTGAAGATCAACTTGATACTCAAACTGCAGTTTACTTAGGTAGCCTGGGGTTGCATTTTAAACTTACTTATTGCAGAAATAGTTTTCCAGCTTTCACCTTACAGTTTGAAGACTAGTACAACATAAGGGTAAGGTTAGAGACAACAAATTGAGCTATTTTTCTTCCACTTCTCAAATGAAATAAGTGTTAGAATATCATGCTCACAATCAGAAACCTGCTGACTGCTTTCATTTCCACCTGCTGCAGGAGAGGTGAAGTGTGGGAGAGTCAGGGCAAAGAAAGTCAGCCATGATCCACTGTAATTGGCATGACTCGAGTGTCAGTCAGTGGTCATCTGGCCATTTATTATAAGTAGTCAGCAGCCAGACTGTCCATGGGTGTTCTAAACTGGCCACAGCATGTGGTGTTTCCCAAACAGTCAGCAAGCCAAACTACAGGTTGTGTGACGTTTGGGTGAAGGACCTACACAAACAGGAGCACAGGGTGCAGCTGCCTAGGAATGCTATAAACTTTTAAAGAGCCTGAGAGTGTTGTGGAGAGAGGAGAAGTTGATAGTACCAGGTGGACTTGAAGACAGAGTACTCAGCAGAGCTGGGGAAATGGGGGGCTGGAGACAGCTGGAGTGGGAGAGTTGTGTGCTGTTGCATAGTTCTCTTCATGGCCTACTTACCCACTGATGACTGCCTTCAGGGAGGGTGGTTGAACATTAGTGAACATTTGTTTCTCCTCTGTTTTTATAATTTATGTACTCAGTGATCTGGTACCCTGTGATGGAGTTACTAAAGGTCCTTAGCACTCATCTGAAGGCGCAGACAGGTGACTCTGAAATACCCTCTTTATTTCTGTGTAACACTAAGGGCACAGAAAAGAGGGAAAAGACTGGCCAGCAAAACAAACTGACAAACAAACAAAACCAAAAAGCAACTTTTCCTATTACTCTGAACAAGATAGAATTGGTATATTCTCCCACATGAGATGTGCCCTTCCACCTGCCATGTAGTTATTTGTGCTCAGAATGATGGAACTCCCATCCCTAGTAGACCTCATCAGTAGGCTGGATTAGCAACACATGACAGGGGCTGGTCTGCAAGGTCATAATTCTGAGAGTTCTGTTCATAAGCACTAGAGCAATGTTATCCATATGTGGAAAATCAACGGTTCATACTAAAATTATTAAATTTTTAACAGACTGAACATCCAAAGGACCTTCCAAAGAATGAATCTGACCATAAGAAGTAATGAAAAAGAATGTAGAGTTACTTGCTCTGAATAATATTATATATATATGTATAATATCAGCTGCCAGAACTTGTATTGCCTTACAAAAAATGCCTCATTAGTATTAAGAAAACAACCAATTAACTATCTAAAACTGGTCTGCAGTACTACTGGTGCTTGACTTTATTGAAACAGGCTACCTGTTTTCATTTTCTGTAGGGTGCCAGAGGTTTATATGAAAATAATTCTTAAATTCTGAGAGTGGGGTTTGAATAAAAATAAAACAAAAATGGATGTAGTAGGAATTTGCTCTTTTCTGGCCCTTGTTGCTGCATCCTTGGCTTGCAGTGAAGTATAAGTCATTATTTTCCCGCAAGCTATGAAGCAGAAGTTCCAAATCTTTTTCTAGTGGACACTGCTTTACTTTTTAAAATCACTAGCAAATATTTGTTGCTATCAAGTACACTTGTGGCAATTTCAGGGGCAAGTTAAATACTTCACTTTGAAACTTGCTTGAAATTCCTAAAGATTTTGTGCAGAGTAAGATAGGCTTGTGGTAGTCTATTCTACTGCTTGTTGTGGATAGAACCTTAAAAGGATTAAAACTTTAGGACAATCAATGTGGCATTTTGTGGACATGACCTTTTTTTTTTTAGTAACAAGTGTTTCAGGTCTCCATTGTTAATCTCATTCCCAAGTTCATTCTCCTCCTCCTTTTGTCTAAAATGTGACTGTTGAAGAGGATTAATTTTGAAGTTTTGAGTCCCAACGTACATGAACACAATTTTCCTCCCTCCACTCTTAATTTTGATCCATCTTTTGATTTGTTCTAACAGTGAAATTCCAAAATTATCAATTGACTTTGGGGGCTGAACTCAAGCAGCAAATGCTTGATCACTTTGGAACACCATATAACTTAGTTTCCAGTTGAGATGCCAGTCACATTTTAAGACTTAGGATATGCACCAGCTATTTTTTTAGTATAACTGCCAAAAAATCTTCCCTAGGCAGGCTTGATGATGTGATTAAAAGCAGTTCAAAAGTTTTCATGGTTCAGTAAAAAATAACTCTTCTGTCTCATCTACTTTGGAACAGAAACCATAGTTAGTATGGGTGACTTAGTGTCATTGCTGGAAATCTGTCTCCAGTGTGAATGCAATCTGTCTGAAATGCCTACAGTGCTGACAGTGAGCACAGAAATGTTACTTGCACACCTCAGATAAGTTAGATGCAAGCTGGAAAGCCACATACCTAGTGCAAAAGTTGTATCACTTAGTGTCTTCTCACTCTTTTCATTCACTTCTGTGCCAGTAGGTTTTGTAGTAGTTCTAGAACTGTGGCTGAAGTGCTATGGTTGATAAAAAAAGAATCTGAAAGCTCAAATTATAATGATTAGTACATTGCTTATTTTATAGTTGGGTGTGTTTAATAAGCATGTATCCATTTATTTTTTCAATTTTTCAGGGCTGTTAAAGAACCCAACCGAAAGTCCACAAAACAAACAACAAACCCCAATAACACAAAACAGGCTTTATCTCCTGGTACATTTTCATTGGATAGCTTCACTCAGACTACATTTCATGTAGAAATGTTTGGTGGCCTTTCTTGGTGAAGTTAGTATGGGATAAATAGTTTTAATATGAAAACTTTTTATGATTGAATGTACTGTTCCTCCTTTTTTTTTTCCTTAAATTCACACATATGGAAGGAAATGTAGTGTCTCTAATGAATGTGGGAGTGTTATTATTAAAATGTAAACAAAGTTATTCTGTACTTTGCAAATTGGTGAAATATTTGTGCCACTGTTTGCTGCTGCTTCTTAGGGACACAGCAGGTCAGGAGAGATTCAACAGCATTACCTCAGCTTATTACAGAAGTGCCAAGGGAATTATTTTGGTGTATGATATCACCAAGAAGGAAACATTTGATGATTTACCAAAATGGATGAAAATGATTGATAAGGTATGCCTTAAGTATTTTCTTTTCATGTGCTTTTTTTTTTAACAAGGATTTTTTTTTCCCCTCAAAGAAATTTATAGCATCAGTTTAGGATTAATAAACTACTGTCAGCTAATTTTCACTGATTACTTTTAGCCAGAATTTAATATTGATGTGTTTTTGTTGCAAAATGGTTGTCCATTCCTGCTTTCTTGAACTAGAATTGTCCCAGTTAGAAGTGTCAGTGAAAATCTCTAATGTTGTTCACTTACCTTTGTGGGTGGCGGGGGGGGTGGGGTTGGTGTTTGTTTCCTGTCTGTGAAATAAGGTCATTGTGTTCATTCTTAGATAAACTAGAGCAGCTAGTTCTTAAGTCATGTTTTAAAAATGGAATTTAAAAATTGGGATTTTTTGAAATAATGTTTGGGAAGAACACTTACCTATAAACTGTGTCAGTATGGTTCCTTATTTAGTAGTGGAATTGCCCTTTTTTGTGTTGTGTTTGCATTACAAAATCTTAGTTAATTAGAAATGTTCTAATTACAGTATGCTTCAGAAGATGCAGAGCTTCTGTTAGTTGGAAATAAACTGGACTGTGAAGTTGATCGAGAGATTACTCGGCAGCAGGGAGAGAAGGTAAGGACAGGTTTAGAAGCAAAGCTGTTGTGACATTGCTGCTGGTGGTCCATGGCTACTCTTGTTTGGACTGTTGGACGTAAGGGAGCATATTGAGAGTGGTGGTGGTCTCTCAAAATCCATGTGGTGTTTATTTGTATATATTATGCAGTTATAAGTGTTCCTGTTGGAGTAGTGCGTTTTAGGTCTAAAGAAAGAGTAAGCTACAGGTTGGCTTACACTGTACCAGTAGTGTAGGGATACTCCTTTTTGGGGGACATAGTGAAGTCTTGAAGAACAAATGGAGATCTCTACTCATGAAATCTTTGTGGGCCTTCTTTCAGATGTTTGCTTCTCAGTACTGTTTTTGGACAGGCAACAGCCCTGGTTTCTTACTTGGCTCACCTCTGTTTTCATGTTCCTTTTTTCTCTTGCAACCCCAAAAGTGTTAAGGAAACTGCCAAGAGAGTATGTTTGTTGTAGTGTGATACTCAGCACCGTCTTGATCAGAATGATGTCAGTATGGGCATACACAAATATTTGGAAGTGAAGGCTTATTACAAACTTTTCAAGTAATTTTGGAGCTGATTCTTGCATCTGTACTTCCCTTTTCTACATTTTGAATAATAAAGTTGAGATTAGCTGTTCTGAGAAGTTCTTCCTTTTTGGCAGTCTGCAGCAATACGTGTCAACTGAATACATGAATTAAGTCTGGAAAAATGTAGAGCACTTTTCCAATAAATGTATTTTAAGCAAAAATTAGGTATATGTTGCAATATTTGCTGTACCATGCAGATTCTGGATTATTTATTGAATTAGACCTCTGCCACAGATTTGGGGAAAGTTGTGTGTTTGGGGTTTTTTGAAGGTTTTATGAGGCAAATATACTTGCTGTCTGTGGCTGTTTGCACATATCTTCATGGAGTTATTTTATTTTCTCTCCCATCAGTTTGCACAGCAAATAACTGGGATGCGGTTCTGTGAAGCAAGTGCCAAGGATAATTTTAATGTGGATGAAATATTTCTAAAACTTGTTGATGACATTCTGAAAAAGGTAAAATACTCAGGTGGTAGTATTCCTCTGGTCACACAAATGGTCAATGTTTAAGTAATGACTGCACATGCTTGGGAGGACAGAGAGCAAGTACAGATTGCCAGGTGAAATTTTTGAATAATGCATAGTGGGCATGATGCAGTTCACAGGCTGCTGACTACTGCATTTCATTAATAAGACCCAAAAGACCCCAAAATTGAGGCTTTAGCTGTCAGTGAACTCTTGAAATGAGTTCTTCCTATGCAGATGACTGTTAAAAGTGATTTTTCTTTTCTTTAAGATGCCACTGGATGTTATAAGAAATGAGTTGTCCAACAGTATCCTGTCCCTGCAACCAGAGCCAGAAATCCCACCAGAACTGCCTCCTCCAAGGCCACATGTCCGTTGCTGTTGACTTGTTCCTTCCTCCAGAATGAAAAATATGAGCAGGAGGGTAAAGAAAGTATCTGTACTACTCTGCACTACAATCATTTGGCAGTTTCTCGTTGCACTTTGTTATTTGAGTCAGAGCTACACACTAACTTGTAAATATGCAAATATGCGATCCTATGTAGGATTCAACTATAACATTTAATTATTACCCCTCTCCCTCACAATGATGTTTCATTCATTGCCCCAGTGTTATAAATACTGTACAGTTGGTGGGCGTTTGCCACACATCCAGTTGAGGAGGAGGAGAAGTTAAATCTATACCTATTCTTGACATAAATGTTGTAATAGTTCTTTGTTATTATAAACAGGCAGGCAGAAGCTCTTCTGGTATGAAGATAAGTATATGGTGCTTTGCTAACTATTTTAAAGACAAATTTTTTAAAAACAGAGGACTTTATGTACAAAGCTTCCATAATCAGCACTATGTTTCCTTTTAATGTAGTGAAAACATTTTTGGCTGTAGCATCCTCTGCTGACTGGATTTATTGAAAAGCTAAGTTTAATTTTTGGCAGTCTTTTATTTATTTTGTTTAATGCTGCACCCTTTCTTTGTGTACTAAGACATCACACCTGGTGCAGATCTAAGATTGCACTTTGAAAAAGCATATATAATTTTTTGCATAAACATAAATTTGGTTACAAGAATCATTAAGTTTCAATAAAGGAATGGAGATATATCAAGTTCTAAAAGAAGGTATAAAAAAGCAATGCTGCTGTCCTAGACAAATTCTTGATTAAAAAAAAAAATAAGATGATACATTTTCCTGTGTTAAGGAATATATTATGTGTATTTTTGTCTGGACATCTGTAGAGATGGGGGAAGGGAACCTAAGGTAAAATTATTTTCTTTCCTAATGGTGGAAATTATTCCCATCAAGCAAATACTGTGTTAGGATTTTGTCTGATAATGAACTTGTGAGTTATATCTTTGGTATATCTTTTATTAAATGCACTGTTTAGTTTAGCTGTGGTAAATCAGTAGATGCATATTTGAATAACTTGGTGTGTCCTGAATGTTGTGGTATTGAAAAACATTGTGGTCTTTCTAAACTAATGAAGTGCAAATAAAATTTTGTATTTATGAATGACAGTGGAACTGCACCTGTTATTAGAATGGCAAGTATCAAGTGATGGGTAAAAGGTAGAATCTGGAATATGGAACAACACTTGTGTTAATTTTGTTATGATTTAACTTTCTGTTTGATAGTTCCTTTAGGTGTAGTTGGAAGAGCAGCAGACGTTAGTTGTTCACCTTGGTCACTGCTCTGTTGGGAGAGCAGCTGATGACCTGGCCCAGCTGATATCTTCAAATAGCATGTGACTGCTTGTCATGCTGTCTTAGCAGGTGGTCGCCAGACTATTAATTACACTGACAACACAAGTATGAACCAGTCTTTTTCACACTACAGCTTCTCTACTTTGCATTCTCTGGTGCTGGAACCTATTTTGTCACTTTTGCCACTCTTCTAGCCAGAGCACTGGCACTGAACAGTAAAGTATACCACTGACTTAAACAGATTCTCTCTGTTTTATGGGAGAAAAAAAAGACACAACAAACTGTTAACACACACAGGGGAAAAAAAAAAAAGCCCTTATTTCACTTAATAAGCTCTGACATTCTGAATTCAATGCCATGCAGGCCTGTAGCACACCTGGCTTTCTACTGAAAAATTAAGGAAAGCATGGTTGATATTTGTGCTTATGTCTTCTGCCACCTTGTGCCTAAGCAGTTTGCTTTTTTAAATAGTAAACTTACAGTTTACTATCCTATTGGTAAGATAAAGTGAATTTCTAAAGCACTTCTAGGAGTTCAGTTACTGTGGGCAATAGCAAGGAAGGGAAAATTATGGAAAGTGGGTTTTAACTTGACAACCATTTTATTTTAGCTGATTTGTTTTTATTTGTACTTAGAAACTTGTGATTTTTCCTGCAGTTTATGAATTTAATAAAAATTAAGAAATTTGACTTAGATAAACTTTCTTTTTGTAATTCTGTGCTGTTTGTATATAGGCAGATTGGGATCTCAGTCTCTTGTACCAAAAATTAAAAACTATTGCATTTAAGAAGGACATATTTATTTGAGTGCTTGAATGTTTTATTATTCATTATAAATCATAAAATTTTCAGGAAACCTGTTTGCTTTACATCCATTATACTATGAAGAGGGTTTTGTCTCCTGATTTTATCTCTACAACTGTTACATGAATCAAAACCAGTTTATTTATGCCCTTGCTCCACCCAGAGCAGGCATTAGTGGTGTGATGTGGGAAGAGGGGAGGGGGGAAAAAGTTAGTCATGCAGGATATGGAAGTTCAGCAGTCACCCCAACCTATGTTAGCATCTAATGATGGACTACTTGAATGGTCTGCACAATCATTGAGGATCATAGGATGGGAGAAAAAAGGGAAGATGGGCTCAGAGACATCTGTGTTAGCAGATCCCTGTTCTTTAGAAGCCCTGGTTAGAGGAGGGGGCATTCCCACTCTTCAGGGAGTGTGTGGGGATTGTTTCCTTCTAACACTGAGCCCAAAATGCTTTTTACCACTAAACTCACCAGGTGCTGCTGAGGTCCTTTAGTCCCTGGCAGGTTCTTCATTGCAGACAAAATAAACGTGAGAGCACTTTGATGAGCAAGCATGGCAAGCAGAAATCTCAGGAGTGTCAGAAATTGGTTAGTATCATCTGCTCTGAAATATTGGTGGTTTTTTTTTACTTTCTTGAATCAGAGAAATAATGAAATACTGAAATTATTAGATATATTGTGGTCATTGAAGGGTGGTTTGCCACTGATTTCAATGTAGTGAGGATTTAATACAGTAAATTCCTGATATTGTACTGCATCCAGTTAGCACTGTGTCTTTTACCAAAGCTAAAATTCATATCTGTCAGGAGACTAAAACAATATTTGATTGTGTCCCTAAACTTTTTAACCTGACTGTAATGGGTATTCAACCAGTGGGTTAACAGATCCTTTCTTCACAAGTGAATAGAAAATAGGAACACTGGAAATTCGCCTTGTTTCTATTAGTCACGGCACAGAAAAAACTGAAACCACTAGATTACCAGGACATCTTGAATTATGCACTGTTGTGCTGTGTGCTAGAGAAATAGTGACAGATCTTCCTTTCAATAGATTTTGAGATACACAACTAATGTCAAGATTCTTCGAAGAAAGATGAGAAGGTGAGTGGTCCCTCAGCCACTCCTCATAAGCCTTGTGCTCCAGACCCATCACCAGCTACATTGCCCTTTCCTGGACACTCCAGCACCTCAATGTCTATTTTGTTGTTAAATCAAGCACAGGATTCAAAGTGACAGAAAGTGGCCTACTGAACACTATCAGCAGCTACCTCAGGACCCTTGGATCCCATCCAGCCCCGTAGACTTGCATGTGTCTTTACTGGTGTAGCAGGACACTATTTCCCTTTGGATTGTGCGGGCTTCATTCTGCTCCCCATCCCTGTCTTCCATCTTAGGGGCTGGGTACCCAAAGGGCAGCTGGCTTTACTATTAAAGGCCAAGGCAATGAGGGCATTAAGTCCCTCAGCCTTTTCCTCTTTGTCACTATGTTTACCCCTGCCTCTTATAAAGCACGGTAATTCTCCTTAGCCCTCCTTTGGTGCTGATGTACTTACGGAAACATTTTTTATTGTCTTGTATGGCAATAGCCAGATTAAGTTCTAGCTGGGCCCTGTTGCTTCTAATTTTATCTCTGTATAACCTCAACACATCCATGTAGTCCTCCTTAGTTGCCTGCCCATTCTTCCAAAGATCATAAACCTTTCTTTTCTGAGTTTCAGCCAAAACTGTTCAGCCAGGCCAATCTTCTTCCTGCCAGCTCATCTTTCGGCATAAGGGGATGGCCTGCTACTGCAGCTTCAGGATTTCCTTCTGGAAGCATGTCCAACCTTCTTGGAGTCCTTTACCCTTCAAGACTGTCTCCCAAGGGGCTCTGTTAAACAGAAATTAATGTAGTTTAATTTAATCTGTTGTTTACGTCACCACACTGAAGGGGCAGGAGTTTACGGCAGCAAAGAGTTTGCCTGAACTGGTTTGCCTTTTATCATTGTTTGTGAAAGTGATACCATAAAATGATCATTATTTTGAGTGCTAGATTTAAGCAGGGTTTGAAATCCGGTGGATCTTTTTGACTTGGGCAAGGATTTTTAGTTAATCCAATTAACTTTGTAAGCCAGCAGTTTTCTTACAGACTAGTGCTGTTTGTCTAAATGGGGCTGTTCTCCTGGCTGTCAGTGTGGGCATTAGCTCTGGGATCCTTTTCGTTCCATGCCATTACTTCCTCACATCAAAATCTCTCTAGTTTGGAAGATTTATAGCAGCTACATTTCTGGAGTAGGAAAGGTGCATAGGAAAAGTGGAGCAGAGCACCCAAACTAGTAAAAAAAATAACAAAACCCTTTTCTAGACAGGGAATGGGAAACGCAGCCTGTTTCCAGCTTGGTCACTTTTCTGTACTGGGAGTTTATTCCCATGAGTTCATCTCTGCAGTCTGTGAAAAACAAAAAGAAACTGCCCCGACCAGCATGGATTCATTCTCCCTTCCAGAGCCATGGTGCTGGTGGTCTCTCACTCAGTGGAAGCAGCAGGGGTTTTGCTCAAGCAGAGTCCTTTTCCTCTAATGGAAACATCTCACTTATCTCCTGATGGCAGGTATAGGCATTCTTGGGGGAGAAAAGGCACAAATACTTGGGCTGTGCCTTTAAAATTACTACCATCGTTTATACAGATTCTTGACTGTGCTGATTTCACGTCTTCCTTTTTAAAGTAGTTTAAATGGGTCAATTAGAGATGCTAGTCCTTAACATTTTATATTTCTTGTTGAAAGATATAAAACCGGTTTGCTTTAGTTTTTGAAGATCTGAATTCGCTCTGTCCTAGCTAGGTGTCAGAATGGCTGTGTTAAACACTGTTCACCCTCCTTTCTGGCTTCTTAGAACCCCTCAGACGGTCAGATACGAAGGTGGAATAACTATGTTCACAGTAAATAATGAAAAGCTGAGGTGTCAGAGTTGGTAATGGGCTGAAAGGAGGAGTGCTGATCAATGTGGGGTTTTCTGGCCGGGTTGGGAATGCCTGCCAGGGCAGCGCACTGCTGGGGATTGTCCATTAGGGGTCAGTGGAGCTCCGCCAGTGGAGGAGTCTGTTCCCTGCCCTGCTGGATGAGCAATTCCTTCTCGCTGCTTCCTGCTGAGTGAACGCCTCTTCCGTCAAAACTCCTGCTTTTTCCAAAGCAACAACTTGAATGGGGCTTAGCTGTGGGCACTGAAAATACAGCCGAAGAAATGCACGAGTGTGTTGTTTTGGTACAAGGAAGGAAGTACTGAAGTATTAGAAAGACACTTTATTTTCTGTTTGCAAAACTGTTTTCCTAAGTATCTTTTCTGACAGAAAAGCTATTCTTAGCTGACTTCCAGTTAACTAAGTGCACGATAGATACAAGCTGTTTAGTTGTACTTCTTGGTGACCTCCTTCAGTGACTTATTCAAAAATCAGTAAATATCCAGATGGGCTTTCTTAATTTCCTAATAAAAATGAATCAAAATATAAAAAAAAAAACAAAACAAAAAAACCCCAACCCATCCTCAGTGTGATTTATTACCTTGCTTTTGCTCAGGACTCGTAATTTTTATTATTCTTTGAATTTCCTGTGGAATCTGTTCTCTGCACTTGATTAGATGGTCTGGAGTGAAACTATTTTTCCTTCCAATTCTGGCCAAAATAGAGGTAAACTGTCTCTTGTCAAGGATGTTTTCCATTCAAATTGTAAAGGTAAACTTTTTATTTTAATGCTAGGTATTTCAGAGTTCTGCTTCAATTAGTTATTCCTGGAGTATACTGTTGTGTCACAGAGGATTACAGGGTCAATATTATCAAAACAAATTTTTATGTCAGTCTGGCCATATGCCAGCCCTTACAAAAGAATCCAGCTTCCTGTAGATCCTAACAGATATTTCTGAAATATTTAGTTTTATTTTAGTTGAAAGTTTTCATTTTTATTTCCTGAAGATGATTTTAGCTCTTAGAAAAGAGGAGTCCTGGTCGGCATTGGCTATGATTTTTGTTGTGATGAAGGAATTCAGATGCTTGTTTAGATTAAAGTTGTTATGCTTTCTTCTAACCCAGAGTTGCTTATCATGCTCTCTAAAGCTGCCTTATGTTGTATTTAGGGATTATAAAATCTACCATGTGTATCTCAGTGTGTTAATACAAACAATCCCACAGATACCTTCCCTAGGTGGCATAACAGTTTGGGTCCCTAAAAGCTGGCCAGCCCTGAAGAAAGAAGTCGGGTTTTTTCCTCAGGGATTGTGATGCAGATTCACAGTAGCCATGTAAACACAGGCTTTATGGAATTGTCCAAGCTTGCCTGGAAAGAGGGAAGGTGGTAGAGGGAAGGAAGCCAAAATGTGTTGACTGCCAAATTATAAAATTGCTTTATGCTCTAGGCTTCTGACTGTAGTCCTCCTTGCAGGATACTGCAGCTGCTCCTAATGGGGTTTTAGTGGCATGTTGGAGGGGAAGGACAAAATCCAAAGAGCTCCAATAACCACTGGAAGGAAGAGGAGACCAGAACATCCATTTGCAGCCAGAGATAACCTCTGGATAAGGGCATTGCTTTCTCTGCTCCAGTGCAGTTTTGATTTTTAAGAACAGATAAATGGAAGGGGCTCAAGCCTCATTAACTTAATCCCCTGTGTTATAGACTGACATAAAATGAAGGCTTTTTCCCCTCTGCAGTCCTAAAATAGACAAGGATTTACAGAAAATTAAGTTTTCCCCTGCTGGGCAGGAAGTCTTGATGGTAAACTTCTGCTGTCCCTGAGCTGATGAATCATAATAGCAAAATGGATTTTTTTTCTCAAGGATTTGTCCAATTGTTTGCATTTTTTTAGACCCATGTGAGTTATTGGCATCTTCAATATACTGTGGTGGTAAGTGCTACATCATAAAAATAGACTATGGGAAAAAAAGAGCTTTTTTAATTTTGAATTTATTATCTGCTAATTTGTTTCATCCCCCAGCATTATTTTACAGGAAGAAACAGTTGAACAATAGTTTCCTTTCTACCATTTCTATGGTAAAATAACTTCCCATAATTTTAAGGTCCTATATCAAGTGTTTCCATCAGTCATATCCTTTGCAGTCTTGGCAAGTTCTGTTATCTTCAGTTGTTCCTGTTATTGAAGGCATTTCATACCTTTAAACATCCTTACACCCCTCCTCTGTACATCTTTTCTTTTATCATCTCTTTCCAAGAGGGCCAGAACTGCGTTCAAAAATGTGGTTTCAGCAGCAGTTTACACAATAACTTTTTATCATTTAATCTGCAATTTATCCAGAAGAGGACTTTTGTTCCATGGCATCTTAGTATCTCTAAGAGCCTTCAGTGAGAGATGTGTTGAATGGCTTTTATAAATCCAGGTAAATTAAATCCATTTTCATGCAGTCTATGAATGCTGGATATAACAGATATTCTTAGATGCCCAATATTATTTTTCTACATGACTTATATTCTTTGATTACAGTATCTATCAACTATCCTAAATCAAAGTCACTCCAACGTCCCTTAGAGAATTCTCCTCAGTGGAACGTGTGTGGGAGGGAATAAAAAAGGGCTGGTTTTTGTACAAGACATGTATACTCACCACTCCAAAGAAAGCACAGACAAGTTACACTATTTCTGTCACCTTATGTGCAGATTAAAAGCCCTTCAAAAGCTTTGAAAATCTCCACATTGACACACTTAAAAGTTTAAGCTTAGTTACATTTAACATCCAGCACCACTGGTGCTGGATACAAATCTATATCAAAATACCTACCTTTTGCAGGTTTGTTGGTTTGATTTTTTTTAACTCTGTGCATCCAGGCAAGAATTACTTAAACTGGCAACAAAATACACCTTAATTGAAATCAGTTTGTTATTCTCAAAGTCTTATTATAAGCAAAAATGGGGACATGCCTTATTTGAGAAGTCAAGAGTTTAATGTTCATGTAACTGACGTTTTAGTAGACTTAAATAAAATGCAATAAACAGTTTCTAAGATTTTACTGCAGTTAGTTACTAAATTTCACATTCCCTATTATCCAACTAAATTTACACTTCTGGCTGTATGAAAAATAATCAGTTTAAACTGTTGCAGAGAAATGCACGTGAGCACGTGCCCTCACACTGAGAGGGGTGCGGTGATAACTGGGTATCCTCTTCTTCCTTGCCAAGAAGAATGCGATGTTGGCAACTTCTTCCTCACTTCAGGTTCTATTTGGGGCTGTTTTCATGTTTGCTGATACTTCTGTGGATCTTTCTTCTTTTCACTGGTCAGCAGGGGCATCTCATCTTCATTTACAATATACAGTGCATTTTACATGTGTTGGATAATGCTTTCTTCTCTCTTTTGCTCCTAACACTAGTTTTGCCCAGCTCCAAATTGTGAGTATCTTTAATTTACCATTTATGAGTATTTGAATCCTTAGTGTGATTCCAAGCCCCCTCTTATCAACCCAGGCCTGTATTTGTCTAGACCACATCCACTATTCCCACTTTGAAGGCCTTGCTATTATTCCTATATAACTGCACTAGCTGCTGTATGTGTGAGTCCTAAATACATCTTTCTATGTAGAATAACCAGCTGCCACCATTGTCTCTATAAAAACTCTTACATCATGTGACTAAAATATGCAAAAGTGCATAGAGTGGGGAGTAGCTATCTGATCACTAGGGAAAAAAAATGTTACAACTAAGCAAGCTAAACCAAGGTTACCAGTCAGGCTGAGACGAGTTCAGCCAAAGGGGAGAACCAAGTAACTACTGTAATAAACATCAGATTAAAGAGGCATCACTTACAACAAAAAAATTAGCAAAATAACTTACTGTTTTCTATACATAGCTGTAGATCCTCTATAGGTGCCTTCTTGCAAAGCACCACCAGCTTAAAACAGGAGAAGGTTGTGTTTGCTTATGGTATGGATGGTATGTCAATCTTAACAAGTGATGTGATCCAAAATGAGAAGCTCTGCTGAAATGAGTTGGTGTTGGACCCTGCTAGGGAGGGGATTGCTCTGGGCTTGTTGTAATCTGGCCTTGGGCAGTGGCTGCCAATAGCAGTTGGAATTTGCTACCTGTGCTCCTAAAGAACGGCTTCTGCTTTAGACTCCTTGAGTAGATATCCTCTTCACGTTCTCCAGCACAGTTTTGTGACATGAACCAAAGTGCAGCAAAAGGTCCTGATCTGAATGAAAATACTAATGTAAGTATGCCTTGTATGGGTTCAGAACCATTAACCATTCAAGCTTTTTAAGTGACATTTTTTACTTACTGAAACATTTCCCAGTAGCAAAGGAAGAAATTAAGAAATTAGGACTGGAGCTGGGAAGCCAAGCAAAACATGTGAAATATGAGAGGGATATGAGGTTTCATGATAAATGCACTCAGGCAACCGGCGAGATACTTCTGCAAGTGCCATGACAAGATATGAAATGTAGCTGCAAGAGACCAGGGTCATCTACACATAGATCAAGCTGAAAAATGGAAAAACACTGCCTGCAAGCCTGGGTAAGCATACACTCATGCTTCAGTGGGAGGAAAAAAAATTGAAAGTAGCAATGTTGAAAGACAAGCACATTTCAAGTTGGATCTCATTCTCTTAGGCCAGTCCTTATTTGTAATGTCTTGATCTCTTTCATGATGGCTGGGGCAGGAGATACTAGGCTATATGAAATCCTAGCCAACATCTTGAATTACAAAAGGCAGGGAGAAAAGATCTGATTCTGTGGAGAAACCATCCACTCAGAAAATGCTTTTCAATGCAAAAGTAATGACTGCATGCTATTAGCTGTAATCGTAAACCTAAGCTAATATAATGATGTGTTTATTCCCACTGAGTGGTTTCCTGTGAGTCTGGTCTTTTGCATCTCCTTAATCCCTGCACATGCTACTTCGTGCATTTTCCTTTCCAATGCTCTGCTTTTCTGCCTGCTGTTCATGTGCCATGTGCAGTTTTAGTGAGTATGCAGGATTATCTGTTTAGCAGTAGCTAGTGCTGGCTGACATTTGCATGCTACCCCTTTTCCATTCAACTACTGACTGTGCACAGGGCAGTAAATTGCAGTTTCAGAAAGCTAAGGTTAATGAATAAATTGAGTCTTATGTCTTCCTGGGTCATAAGATAAAAATTATGGATAAAATGTATAGAAGGGATTTAAATAGTAGCAGTTGTGCCAGGCTGTGCTGGAAGCTCATAAGGAAAGTTTAGGTGTCTGCTGAAATAAAAAATGTTATTGATAATGAAACTCAAAGTAGGTTGGAAGAGAGGTATTCTGAACAGCTCAGCTTCTCTTTTCCCCCTTATGGACACAGCATGCAATTTGGCCAGTGATAAAAAATGAACTTCAGTTTTTCTGCAATAAGACCAACTTTTGCCATGCACTGCACAGTTCTAAGTAGGCATCATAAGTATCAGTGTTTGAAAGACAAAAACAACAAAAAAGAGGTTTTTTCTGATGAAGGGGTCTAAACTAAAATTAGACATTTGCCTTCAGGTGCCTGCCCATCTCTGGATACATCAAAAAGTAGATTTTGCAGTGCATCAATTATCAGTTTGATCAATTGATGCATCAGGGTTCTTCAATTGAATCAGTCATCCAGTTCTAATCAGCTGCCGTCTAGAAACAGAATTCCTATTGAATTAATGTGGAGCTGTTTTGTATGCTTCAGATTTTAAAAAAACTTTAGTCAGTGATTTCAGAGAAAATCTAACTTGTCCAAGCTCTGCCATGAGAAGAGAAGGAGGTTATGCTCCTTTCTGAAAGCTGTGTGCCTTTTAAGGTCCACATCTCCCTCTTATAGCAAAACAAAAGAGTAATTAGCATTAATAAGAGGTAGAATGCAAATGTGGGTAGGTGTATGGGACAGCCAAACCTTATGTCTCAAATGCTGCACACCAGGTAGTAACTGGGCTGGGAGTCAGATCTGTCCTGCCTTGCTTGGGCCCATTCAGTGCTTTATGCTTTCCTTCTTTCCTTCAATACCCTCACTGAGGAACTTCAGCAAAAATGGGCCCATGTCCTTCCTCCTCTGGCACACTGCAACCATATCACATCTG